>NW_027453847.1:972500-977500 GCF_040206685.1 Ascaphus truei | reverse complement strand
TTTTTTTCTTTTCCTCTTAACTCTGTGCTGTTAATTGAACAAATGGAACAAGGTGACTGATTGGGGAGGGGGAGGGTCATGTGACCTTTTTTTTGTGTATAATACTAACAGCTCAGCTGCATTTGGCAGGAACTGCATTAGGCAGTGAGGCATTTAAAGTGAGGTTTTTAAGTGATACAGTTAGACTACAGTTAATATATATATATATATATATAGTTAATATACTCACCTTCTTCATGCAAGACCAATAACCAATAACCTCAGCTGATATGACATGGATCTAATTGCATTCTCTTCACAGGTATGTTCCTGATGTTGAAACCCTCTGTATAAGACTGAATCTGGCCTTGTTGAATTGATATATAAGTATGTTCCTGATGTTGAAACCCTCTGTATAAGACTGAATCTGGCCTTGTTGAATTGATATATAAGTATGTTCCTGATGTTGAAACCCTCTGTATAAGACTGAATCTGGCCTTGTTGAATTGATATATAAGTTAGTATGTTTGAATGTAAAAAGTATTTTTTTTTTTTTTTTTCTTTTCCTCTTAACTCTGTGCTGTTAATTGAACAAATGGAACAAGGTGACTGATTGGGGAGGGGGAGGGTCATGTGACCTTTTTTTTGTGTATAATACTAACAGCTCAGCTGCATTTGGCAGGAACTGCATTAGGCAGTGAGGCATTTAAAGTGAGGTTTTTAAGTGATACAGTTAGACTACAGTTAATATATATATATATATATATAGTTAATATACTCACCTTCTTCATGCAAGACCAATAACCAATAACCTCAGCTGATATGACATGGATCTAATTGCATTCTCTTCACAGGTATGTTCCTGATGTTGAAACCCTCTGTATAAGACTGAATCTGGCCTTGTTGAATTGATATATAAGTATGTTCCTGATGTTGAAACCCTCTGTATAAGACTGAATCTGGCCTTGTTGAATTGATATATAAGTTAGTATGTTTGAATGTAAAAAGTATTTTTTTTTTTTTTTTTCTTTTCCTCTTAACTCTGTGCTGTTAATTGAACAAATGGAACAAGGTGACTGATTGGGGAGGGGGAGGGTCATGTGACCTTTTTTTTGTGTATAATACTAACAGCTCAGCTGCATTTGGCAGGAACTGCATTAGGCAGTGAGGCATTTAAAGTGAGGTTTTTAAGTGATACAGTTAGACTACAGTTAATATATATATATATATATATAGTTAATATACTCACCTTCTTCATGCAAGACCAATAACCAATAACCTCAGCTGATATGACATGGATCTAATTGCATTCTCTTCACAGGTATGTTCCTGATGTTGAAACCCTCTGTATAAGACTGAATCTGGCCTTGTTGAATTGATATATAAGTATGTTCCTGATGTTGAAACCCTCTGTATAAGACTGAATCTGGCCTTGTTGAATTGATATATAAGTATGTTCCTGATGTTGAAACCCTCTGTATAAGACTGAATCTGGCCTTGTTGAATTGATATATAAGTATGTTCCTGATGTTGAAACCCTCTGTATAAGACTGAATCTGGCCTTGTTGAATTGATATATAAGTATGTTCCTGATGTTGAAACCCTCTGTATAAGACTGAATCTGGCCTTGTTGAATTGATATATAAGTTAGTATGTTTGAATGTAAAAAGTATTTTTTTTTTTTTTTTTCTTTTCCTCTTAACTCTGTGCTGTTAATTGAACAAATGGAACAAGGTGACTGATTGGGGAGGGGGAGGGTCATGTGACCTTTTTTTTGTGTATAATACTAACAGCTCAGCTGCATTTGGCAGGAACTGCATTAGGCAGTGAGGCATTTAAAGTGAGGTTTTTAAGTGATACAGTTAGACTACAGTTAATATATATATATATATATATAGTTAATATACTCACCTTCTTCATGCAAGACCAATAACCAATAACCTCAGCTGATATGACATGGATCTAATTGCATTCTCTTCACAGGTATGTTCCTGATGTTGAAACCCTCTGTATAAGACTGAATCTGGCCTTGTTGAATTGATATATAAGTATGTTCCTGATGTTGAAACCCTCTGTATAAGACTGAATCTGGCCTTGTTGAATTGATATATAAGTATGTTCCTGATGTTGAAACCCTCTGTATAAGACTGAATCTGGCCTTGTTGAATTGATATATAAGTATGTTCCTGATGTTGAAACCCTCTGTATAAGACTGAATCTGGCCTTGTTGAATTGATATATAAGTATGTTCCTGATGTTGAAACCCTCTGTATAAGACTGAATCTGGCCTTGTTGAATTGATATATAAGTATGTTCCTGATGTTGAAACCCTCTGTATAAGACTGAATCTGGCCTTGTTGAATTGATATATAAGTATGTTCCTGATGTTGAAACCCTCTGTATAAGACTGAATCTGGCCTTGTTGAATTGATATATAAGTTAGTATGTTTGAATGTAAAAAGTATTTTTTTTTTTTTTTTTCTTTTCCTCTTAACTCTGTGCTGTTAATTGAACAAATGGAACAAGGTGACTGATTGGGGAGGGGGAGGGTCATGTGACCTTTTTTTTGTGTATAATACTAACAGCTCAGCTGCATTTGGCAGGAACTGCATTAGGCAGTGAGGCATTTAAAGTGAGGTTTTTAAGTGATACAGTTAGACTACAGTTAATATATATATATATATATATAGTTAATATACTCACCTTCTTCATGCAAGACCAATAACCAATAACCTCAGCTGATATGACATGGATCTAATTGCATTCTCTTCACAGGTATGTTCCTGATGTTGAAACCCTCTGTATAAGACTGAATCTGGCCTTGTTGAATTGATATATAAGTATGTTCCTGATGTTGAAACCCTCTGTATAAGACTGAATCTGGCCTTGTTGAATTGATATATAAGTATGTTCCTGATGTTGAAACCCTCTGTATAAGACTGAATCTGGCCTTGTTGAATTGATATATAAGTATGTTCCTGATGTTGAAACCCTCTGTATAAGACTGAATCTGGCCTTGTTGAATTGATATATAAGTATGTTCCTGATGTTGAAACCCTCTGTATAAGACTGAATCTGGCCTTGTTGAATTGATATATAAGTTAGTATGTTTGAATGTAAAAAGTATTTTTTTTTTTTTTTTCTTTTCCTCTTAACTCTGTGCTGTTAATTGAACAAATGGAACAAGGTGACTGATTGGGGAGGGGGAGGGTCATGTGACCTTTTTTTTGTGTATAATACTAACAGCTCAGCTGCATTTGGCAGGAACTGCATTAGGCAGTGAGGCATTTAAAGTGAGGTTTTTAAGTGATACAGTTAGACTACAGTTAATATATATATATATATATATAGTTAATATACTCACCTTCTTCATGCAAGACCAATAACCAATAACCTCAGCTGATATGACATGGATCTAATTGCATTCTCTTCACAGGTATGTTCCTGATGTTGAAACCCTCTGTATAAGACTGAATCTGGCCTTGTTGAATTGATATATAAGTATGTTCCTGATGTTGAAACCCTCTGTATAAGACTGAATCTGGCCTTGTTGAATTGATATATAAGTATGTTCCTGATGTTGAAACCCTCTGTATAAGACTGAATCTGGCCTTGTTGAATTGATATATAAGTATGTTCCTGATGTTGAAACCCTCTGTATAAGACTGAATCTGGCCTTGTTGAATTGATATATAAGTATGTTCCTGATGTTGAAACCCTCTGTATAAGACTGAATCTGGCCTTGTTGAATTGATATATAAGTATGTTCCTGATGTTGAAACCCTCTGTATAAGACTGAATCTGGCCTTGTTGAATTGATATATAAGTTAGTATGTTTGAATGTAAAAAGTATTTTTTTTTTTTTTTTTCTTTTCCTCTTAACTCTGTGCTGTTAATTGAACAAATGGAACAAGGTGACTGATTGGGGAGGGGGAGGGTCATGTGACCTTTTTTTTGTGTATAATACTAACAGCTCAGCTGCATTTGGCAGGAACTGCATTAGGCAGTGAGGCATTTAAAGTGAGGTTTTTAAGTGATACAGTTAGACTACAGTTAATATATATATATATATATATAGTTAATATACTCACCTTCTTCATGCAAGACCAATAACCAATAACCTCAGCTGATATGACATGGATCTAATTGCATTCTCTTCACAGGTATGTTCCTGATGTTGAAACCCTCTGTATAAGACTGAATCTGGCCTTGTTGAATTGATATATAAGTATGTTCCTGATGTTGAAACCCTCTGTATAAGACTGAATCTGGCCTTGTTGAATTGATATATAAGTATGTTCCTGATGTTGAAACCCTCTGTATAAGACTGAATCTGGCCTTGTTGAATTGATATATAAGTATGTTCCTGATGTTGAAACCCTCTGTATAAGACTGAATCTGGCCTTGTTGAATTGATATATAAGTTAGTATGTTTGAATGTAAAAAGTATTTTTTTTTTTTTTTTTTTTTTCCTCTTAACTCTGTGCTGTTAATTGAACAAATGGAACAAGGTGACTGATTGGGGAGGGGGAGGGTCATGTGACCTTTTTTTTGTGTATAATACTAACAGCTCAGCTGCATTTGGCAGGAACTGCATTAGGCAGTGAGGCATTTAAAGTGAGGTTTTTAAGTGATACAGTTAGACTACAGTTTGACTAGAGGTGACTGGGGACTGCTTCTTTCTGCAAACTCTTTAACTCAAGACAACAAATGGTAAGCTATTCAGATCACACTATGATCCCATGCTTGTTAGCCTGCATAGTTTAACCCCCCACCCCTTTACAACTTCTTTCACTGCAGCCTCTCCCAAAACTGACTGCACAAAACACTGAAACCCTGAATTGACCCTAGCATTGCAATGCAGCAAAACACATGACAAGGTACAGGTTCACCCCTGCTGTTTAGTCTGCACACACTCACTCTGCTCATAACAGCTCCATGCAACACTGCCTACCTCTGGCATCATGAACCTGCTATGTCTTCTAACTTTTTTCTTTCTCCTGGCCTCATGGAGATGTTAC
>NW_027453845.1:1000000-1254570 GCF_040206685.1 Ascaphus truei | reverse complement strand
CTTTATGGACAAAAGATAGTTTCCGTGGGCGCCTATATTAACAACTACTATAAAAGGATATACGAAAACCAAGCCTGTTGGCTGTGAAGAAACGTGGCTCCTCACGGTGTGCTTGAAAGAAAAGAAAAAGCACAACACATAGCGTAATACTGTAGAATGTAAGACAAACAACACTTAAGACAACATATAACAGCTGAGAACTGGATAGGTGAATTTAACACAATAAAAACATTTAATAACAGTTAATAATTAATATAATGCACAATACACATGGACATATATTATGTGAACAAGTAAAATGAATGAATTAATGGTTCTAATACTCCGTAGCACCAATGATGATGGTTGCAATGCCTACTCACCAGATGGAATAGGTTTGCAGGCAGTGGATAATTTAGAGAGTATCCCCTCTCATTTCTTTAAGCTGCTCTCTGCTAACTGGCGTCTCCGTCTGCTCGTGGATGTAACTCATCAAACAGGAACTCCTGCAACACGCTGGGGAGGACGTCCGGTAGATGGCAAACAGCAGCAGCTGATTCGGCACGCCGTCGGCAACGGGAAACTAGCCGGTTAGTGGCGCACACAGATTCGCCAATGCGTGGGGATACTGACACCAAGGTGCTGGGTATTAAAATCGCCACCCTACGCGTTTCGAGAGCGCTCTGCTCTCTTCCTCAGGGGTATATGAAATAAAAGTCCAGAGACATCCTTTAAATACAGGGTCCGCAATTTTAGTAAGTAATTTCACCTGCAGCTGATTGCACATGCGCAGTGGAAAAAATGAGGTAGTTCTTGAAAATGGTTGTGTAATCAAACAGATGCGCAATTGAACAGTCAAAAATGATATTGCAAAAAGCTACTACAATTTGTATACAGCTGTTATACGTAACAAACAACATTGACATGACAAACTTATTCTGTGAATAACAAATAGCATATATAACTAACAAAATATATTTATATATTTACATAATTAATCTAAAATAAAAAATATAATCAAATTTTTTTTTTACGTGATACACTCATATATGAACTTTATAATCGTGATCTATAATGAATTGATGTGCCCATTGATAACTAGTGTAACTTAATATAATGATAATTAAAATATTTGTGAATGTGTTATGCTAATAATAGTGTACTTATGATATATGTAGGAGGAGCCTACTGTTAGAAGTGAAATAGACACTATTATCTGAGGTATGTCTATTGAATGGACGATGGTAATTTTAACCCACAAAAAAAGGATTTCAAATCAAATTCTACATTTAAGCCCATTGGGGACAGAGTGCGTAACTCATAAATCCAATAGGATTCTCTTCTCCCCAAAAGGCTCAATGTATTTCCTCCTCCCCAGTGTGGTGTAATACACTCTATCCCTACACATCTTAGACCTTTCGGATCTCGATTGTGCACCTGAAGAAAATGATTGGACACATTGTGTGTAACTAAACCGGTTTTAATATTGTATATATGTTCGTACAAATGTCTTTTTATAGCTTTTGTGGTCATACCCACATACTGCAGACCACATGGACATTCAAGTAGATACAGTATATAACAAAAGAACTACTACATGTGATATGTTGCTTGATTTTATACTGTTTTTGGGTTTTATTTGATATAAAGTTAGTTTTTTTGGTACTGTATTTGCATGCCGTGCATTTGTTACAGAGGAAGTATCCCCCACAAAGTGCTGCATTGCGATGAAGAGGCTGCAGTGATGGACAGCTAGGTGCCAGTCTCTGTCCAGTGTAAGGGGGTCACCCCCGGTTCCCCTGATTTTCCTTTGCCCCCTGCCTTATCCCTGTGGCAGTGGGGGAAGGGGACGGCGACTTCTCCTGGCGGGCACCGCCCTCTTGGTTTTGGCGCGAGCTTCGCCCATGCGCAGTAAAGATCGCGCACGCGGTCCCCATAGAAAAGAGCTTTGCCAAGGACTACAATTCCCAGCAGCCTCAGGGGACTGCACTTTCACCTTTGTCACAGGCAGCATTGAAGCCAATAGAGCTGGCAGATTCTCATGCTGCAGAGTTGCAACAATGTTGTGTGCAGACAGGGTTTTTAGCAGTTGGAGCAGGCTAATCAGTCAGAGACCGGAGCAGCTCAAGGAAGGAGGTAGGGTACAGGAGTCGGGGACTCCCTGTACTAGGCCAGCACCCCCAGGGCCCGAGATAGCTCAGCTCCCCAGTAAGGTGAGTGTTGCCAGGGGCAGCCCTCAGGTTAGGGACCCTGCCACTTACATTTGTGGGAGCTGGGAAAGGAAGGTTACCGAGAGTTGGAGTCAGGGAGCTGTAGGGAAGGAAGGGTGCGGGGAGCGAGTGCAGCTCCTGCCCCATATAGGTACCTACACCCCAGGTAGGCCCCAACTCCCCACTAGTTTAGTGGGTAAGTGCTGAGGGAGGCCCAAGATAGGGACGCTGCCCTTAGCATAGAGTGCTGCCTTGTCAGAGTCACGGCTGTTAGTGCTGTGAGGTCTGACAGGCAGGCACCTTGTTGTGCAGCACGTTGCCTGCAGCCTCCAGTGAGCTACAGCTTGCTGCTGTAGGCGCTGGGACTAGTTAGAAAGTAGTGAGGCTGAAGGGACTTGGGTAGTTAGGGGAGTGGGACAGGTCATTACCCCCTACCGGCCATAGGAGTTCCCCAAGCCACTGCAGGTTGCTGTACTACAGGGACAGGCCCTAGGTTAGGGTTCCTGTCACGTTAGTACCACTTATATAGATAAGGACACAGCGGCTGCTGCTGTTCCTGTGGAAGCGGTTCGGACCCACGTTGGGGTCCACAGAGACTGTTTCCAGGTTGGGACTGCCCCTGGCGGTCCGCGTGCAAGGAGTTCGGTGTAGGATCAGACGGAACCATCACACGACTGATCCTTTGTGAAGTCCGTTGGAGATCCGAGCACGGGAGTGCTCGGCAGGTACTATCTAACACACAAGTGCACCCACGGGCCCTTAGTATAAATAGTGACTGCGCAGTCACAAACGATCTCTGCAAGAGTGCGGAACATTGGGTGGGGTTCTTTGGACACTGGGTGGGATCACCTGGTGTTGGGGAAGCGTCCTGCGAGACGTCGCAGTAAGTGTCTCCTTGAGAGAGGGACACCGGTTATGTTGGTACATGTCATGATATGTTATTTTATGTTCCTAAGTAAATGGTATCAGTTATTATATATCACTGTGTGTGAGTATTGATTATTGTGATTGTCCTGCGAGGAACCACTCCCCCTCTGGTGGGAGCCATCGCAGGTGGAGGCGCTGCATCGTTGTAAGTGAGTACCCTAGTATAATTGCCCCAGGTTCCCCGTGGCGGAAGCTCAGCCCTCCTGCGAGCCAACAGGTAATGCACCACACCTATGGTAACACCGTATGTTCCCCGCACCCACCGTGTAATCTGCGATTGGGGGGGGAAAACCCGTTACACCTATATTAGGAGCTTTTGTGAATATAATATATGGATATTCGGGTAAAATACCCTCAAGTTCTTTATCCTTTTTTAATATTGGCCAATATTTTTTGAAAGTTTTGCGTATATTTGGTGCCATTTGGTTAAATTGAGTGACAAATGCCAAATTGCCTGTTGTATTAGTATTTTTATTTTTATATTGCAAGAGACTGGTTCTGTCCATCGCTGCAACTTCGGCAATAGTTCTATCTAAGTCCTGTGGGGAATATTTCCTCTCCACAAATTTTTGCTTCAGATCTTCGGCTTGGATTTTAAATGTGTCTGGATGAGAGCTGTTTCTTTTTAGTCTAATGAACTGTCCCTTCGGTATGTTTTTGACCCATGTGGGATTGTGGTGACTTTGTGCATGTAAATAATTATTAGATTGAACAGGTTTAAAATATGTGCTGGTGTGAATGTGGTTATTAACAATAGTGATTTCTAAATCTAAAAATTCTATTTTATTGGGGCTGGTGACAAATGTGAATTTTAAATTATTAATATTATTATTCATATATAACTGAAACTGAGTTAACTGTGCTAGTGTGCCCGACCAAATAAAAATAATATCATCTATGTAGCGCCGCCACAGCACCAAGTTTGCACCATAGGGACAACTGGACCATATATGTTGTTTCTCCCAGTTGCCCATAAATAAATTAGCATAACTAGGTGCAAACTTGGTGCCCATGGCGGTGCCACATACCTGTAAATAAAAAGCCTTATTAAAATAAAAAAATTGTGACAAAGAATAAATTTAATTCCTAAAATCAAAAAATCTTTGTACTCTTTGGAAATGACTGATTCACATCCTTGTTCATGATTAATTATTGTGTATAGTGAATTGACGTCTGCAGTAACAAAAAAATAATGGGGTTGCCACTGAATGTCCTGGAGGGTCTGCAGTATGTGGGTAGTATCCCGGAGATATGAAGGTAATTGTACGACATATTTTTGAAGTTGCCTATCGATATATTGAGATAAATGTGATGTTAACGATTGAATGCCCGAAATGATGGGGCGACCGGGGGGGAAATTTATATTTTTATGTATTTTAGGTATTATATAAAAAAGAGGTAATCTGGGATGTCTATTGTAAAGAAATTCAAACTCTTTTTGAGTAATTAGGTTTTGGTCTAAACCAAATGTTAGATAATTAAATAATTTTTGCTGATATTGTGTAGTGGGATTTGATGGGAGGAGTTGGTAAGTGGATATGTCACCTAAAATTCTTAGTGACTCGTTGATATAGTATGATTTATCCATAATTACCAACCCCCCCCCCCCTTTGTCTGCTGGTTTTATAATTATGTTTTCATTCTCTTCAAGTGCACGTAGTGTCAATTTTTCATCTTTACTAAGATTATCTGTCTTGACTTTATAACTTCGACTTAAGGTCTCTAGGTCATCTGTGACCATGTGGGCAAATGTGTCCACAAAAGGACCACTTAAAAACTTAGGAAAGAAGGTTGAGGGATTCCTGAAAGTAGATGTACTAGTAGTTAGTGGTAAGTTAGTGTTGGTATCTATTCTAGATATGGCGTCTCTTTGAAAATATTTTTTGAGACAAAGTTTGCGTACATATCGTTGAACATCAACATATAACTTAAAACTATCTGGCCCAGTAACTGGAGCAAAAGATAATCCTTTTGATAATAGCTTAGTTTATTTAATGGTAATTGGAGGGCTTTAGATACAAATCTAATTGGTGGATGTACCATGTGATGGCTTCCATTTTATTTTTTGGCAGAAATGACATCATCTTAAGTGATTGGATAATAAAGGAACTATTGGATCTCAATATAAATGTAGAAAATATGCAGGGCCAAAGCTATGACAATGTTGCAAATATACGGGGAAAGCATAATGGAGTTCAAAGACATGTTGAACATGAACCCACGTGCGTTTTATGTACCATGTAGTTCTCATTATTTGAACCTAGTGGTTAACAACACTGCCAAACCCAATATAGGTGCCATTTAATTTTTGGGCTTAATTCAACCGTTGTATAATTTCTTCCCCAGGTCCACCAACAGATAGATCATTCTTTTAAAATCCTTACCCAATTTAACACTAAAGAGAGTTTGTGAAACACGTTGAGAGTCTCGTATTGATGCAGTTAGACCAATTCGATACCATCTGGGAGCGCTCTATGTTGCGTTAGTGTATATTAAAGAAGATGTGACATTTAAAAGTGAACATCATAGCCCCCAGAGTAGAGCTGTTGCGTACACTCTCGCAAAATGTATTTGTGACTATAAATTCATATGTTGTATAATATTTTGTTATGACATATTAAGTACAATCAATCCAGTGAGCAAGCAGTCTATAAACTATGACAAAAACAAGTCCAAAGACCAAATCTGGGGCTCCAAAAAACAATCCCAACAGTAAATTTGGGGCCCTGTTTGTTTAAATCAAAAACACTACAGTAATGTCCAATCCTTTGTCTCATAAATAGAAAGGTATCCTTACCAACTCCACTTATAAATGGTGTAAATGATCAGTCTAGGGGTTTACAGTATACACTGGCGACACACTTTATTCGAGCTTGGCTAGTCCCACGAATTCGGGTATACCCGGGTGTATTGAGGTTTGTGACTGTTTTCTGCCCGAGTACATTGAGTTATTTTCCAAGCAGGGATTGAAGCATTTTATTCCCGCTGGCTGCAATACTGCACAGTATATATATATAAACTGCATTACAATTCATGAATTTATGCCATCTGGTAGACACGCGAAGCATTGCAGCCTATTAAATCCTAATCATTATCATTTAACAGATCAGCCGCCCATCAGCCAGGCATGAACCCAGGCTGGGAAGGCAAATGCAACGGGGCTTGTCAGAGGTTAGGAGTGGCGCATTCCAGGTATCTGCCAGGTACATACCGGGTATTTGCTCGAATAAAGTGTGTCGGTGCAGTATACATGTAGAAAAGATGGCGCCTAGCTGGTTCTGCTCTGTTATTGAGCTATCACAAATCAGCTGTAAATGTTCACATGGAATGGCACCTAGTTAACTTTTTTAATCAATAACTGTAGACTTGCTAGTCGGCCAATATCATAGACTCTATCCTCAATAATAACAAAGTGGAGACTCACGGTTATCAAAGGGTGCATCAGTTCAATCCTACTCCTGTGGGTTGCTGCAGGGCACCTTTTGGTGTGTTGTTCGCTAGGTAGATAGTACAAAGTGAAAAATGTGCGATGCACAACCGGAACGAAAAAATAAATGAACTGGAGAGGGGGTACAGTAACTACACAATTTGCTTTTAATAACTCATCTAATCAAATGACCGGCAACAAAACGCGTGCGCACACAGAGGTTTTCAAACATCTCTATGGAGCTTGGTCCCACCCCCCGTTCGCGTCACGTGTCACTCACGTGCGGCGCGCTCACGGGACGATCGTGCACCACTCCCCAGCTGCGACACAACACCCGTAACAATGCCCACCTGTCTCCTGCGCTCTGCGTCCAATCACAACTCCCGCGGGGGCTACACCTCCGTTCCGCCTCTCACTTTCATTGCTCCAGTCCTCCTATTTAATCTCTGCTTGCTCAGTTACAAATTGCTGAGCATAGACCATAGTAGCCTTGTATTCCTACATTCCTGCTTTGCCTTGCCTTGTGCCTTGCCTCTCTTGCTTTCAGTTTGACCTCATGTGTACCGACCCGGCTAGACTCTTGGACGCTCTCTGTATAACGACCCCAGCTTGCCCTCGACTACCTGCATCTCTCCATCCCTGACCACGGATATAGGACATTCTTTTAACCCAACAGCTCCAACCCTCGACCTCGGCACAACGGACATCTACCGTTACTGGCTCCTCCTCATGACCGCGGCAAGTATCTGGACTACCCTCTCTCTCCAACCCCGACCCGGCTACGCTGACAATCCAGGCGTGCCTCCACTGCTGTGGGTGTGCATTTTCTACTTTCCCACCTCAGTACCGGGGGTCCGCCTTGTTCGTGGTGAGTGCAAGGGTCACAATTAGAGAGGGTTGGGGTTCCTTACAATGCATCTGATCTCAGACGCGCTATTAGAGAGGGTTGGGGCTCCTTTGAATGCATCTGATCTCAGACGCGCTATTAGAGAAAGTTGGGATTCCTTACAATGCAGATTTCAGACGCGCTGTTAGAGAGGGTTGGGGCTCCTTACAATGTATTTGATCAATGCATTGTAAGGAACCCCAACCCTCTCTAGTGTCTCCATCAGTGCCAACAGTGTCAGTAGCCATGTGAGACCCCACCCTCTTCTTCTAACACATTTCTTCACCCTCTCACCCTCTTTTTCTGCTCCCTCTCTATTGCTCCCCCCTCTATTTCCCTATTTCTCCTCCCCTTCTATTTTCTGCCCCTTTTCACACCTCCCTCCTCAATTTATTTCTCTTCCCCCTGTCTCACTCTTCCCCTCCCCTCTCTCTTCTTCTCCTCTCTCTTTCCCAATCTTACACTCTTCCCCCCCATCTCTATCTTTTTATTTCTCACACTTCCACTCACTCCCCCACCACCCCCTCTCTCTCTTTCTCCCTCCCTCTCGCTCACTCCAACATCTCTCACACTCTCCCCTCCCCTCAGCTATCACTCAATGTCACCCTATTTTCACTCAATCTCCCCCTCCTCACACTGAACCCCCTGCCCCACTGACAACACACACAATCCCCCCTTACACACACACACACACACAATTCTGCCCCCAAAACACACACACTATTACAATTACACACAATTCCTCCTTCCGGCATGGACCGGTGAGGATCGGTGCAGCAGAGGCCTGGCAGAAATCGGAGGCCAAGCAACCATATGCAGAAGTTGGGCCCGACCTCTGGCCAATTTTTAACTAAGTGGGGGAGTGAGAGGATGAGGGGGAGACATGAGAGGATGAGGAGGGGGGGCGAGAGGATGAGGAGGTGGGGAGTGAGAGGATGAGGAGCGCAGGGGTTAGTGAGAGGATAAGCAGGGGGGGTGAGAGGATGAGGAGGGGGGAGTGAGAGGATAAGGGGAGGGGGAGGATGAGCAGAGGGGGAGGATGAGGAGAGGGGATTTAGAGAATGAGGAGTGGGAGTGAGAAGATGAGCAGGGGAGGAGAGAGAGGATGAGCAGGAGAGAAGTGAGAGGATGAGGAGGGGGAGTAAGAGGATGGGCAGGGGTGAGTGAGAGGATGAGGAGGAGTGAGTGAGAGGATGAGGAGTGCGGAGTGAGGATGAGGAAGGTGAGTAAGAGAATAAGGAGGGGGAATGAGAGGATGAGGAGGAGTAGAGGATGAGGAGAGGGAGGGGAGAGAGGATAAGGATAGGGGTGAGAGGAGGAGGGGTGGGTGAGAGGATGAGCAGGGGGAGTGACAGGATAAGGGGGTGAGAGGAGATGGGGGGGTGAGAGGATGAGGAGGGGGTGAATGAGAGAATGAGAAGGGGGTGAGAGGCTGAGGAGAGGTGGGTGAGAGGATGAGGAGGGGGAGTAAGAGGATGAGGGGAGTGAGAGGTTCAGCAGGGGGGAGTGAGAGGATGAGGAGGGGGGAGTGAGAGGATGAGGAGGGGGTGAGTGAGAGGATGAGGAGGGGGTGAGAGGATGAGGAGGGGCAGTAAGAGGATGAGGGGAGTGAGAGGTTCAGCAGGGGGAGTGAGAGGATGAGGAGGGGGGGAGTGAGAGGATGAGGAGGGGGTGAGTGAGAGGATGAGGAGGGGGTGAGAGGATGAGGAGAGGAGGGTGAGAGGATGAGGAGGGGGAGTCAGAGGATGAGGGGAGTGAGAGGTTCAGCAGGGGGGATTGAGAGGATGAGGAGAGGGGAGTGAGAGGATGAGGAGGTGGTGAGTGAGAGGATGAGGAGGGGGTGAGAGGATGAGGGGAGGGGTGGGTGAGAGGATGAGGATGAGGAGGGTGAGTGAGAGGATGAGGGGAGTGAGAGGATGAGGAGGGGGTGAGGAGAGGACGAGGAGGGGGGAGTGATACAACGAGGAGTGAGAGGATGAGGATGCATGGAGAGATGATGAGGAGGGGGATGATGAGGAGGGGCAGAGAGGTTGTGGAGGATGTGGAGAGGATGAGGAGAGTTGGGGGGAGTGGAAGGGGAGTGAGAGAATGAAGGGTGAAGCAAGAGAATGAGGAGGGGTGAGTGAGAGGAGGACGGGAGAGAGAGGAGGAGGAGGGGGGAGTGAGAGGATGAGGAAGGGGAGCAAGAAGATGAGGAGGGGGGAGTGAGAGGATGAGGAGGGGAGAAGTGAGAGGATGAGGAGGGGTGAGTTAGAGGATGAAGGGTGAGTTAGAGGATGAAGGGGGAGTGAGAGGATGAGGAGGGGAGTGAGAGGATGAGAAGGGGGGTGAAAGGACGAGGAAGGGGGAGTGAGAGGAGAAGGGGGAGAGAGGATGAGTAGGGGGCAGTGAGAGCAGGGGGAGAAGCGAGAGGATGAGGAGGGGTGAGTTAGAGGAGGAGGCGTGAGTTAGAGGATATGGGGTGTTAGAGAATTAGGGGGAATAGGTAGGATGAGGAGGGGGAGTGAGAGGATGAGGACTGGGAGTGAGAGGATGAGGAGGTAGGAGTGAGAGGATGAGGAGGGAGGAGTGAGAGGATGAGGAGGGAGGAGTGAGAGGATGAGGAGGGGGGAGTAAGAGGATGAGGAGGTAGGAGTGAAAGGATGAGGACTGGGAGTGAGAGGAGGGGGAGTGAGATGATAAGGATGGGGAGTGAGAGGATGATGGGGGAGTAAGAGGATGAGGAGGTAGGAGTGAGAGGATGAGGAGGGAGGAGTGAGAGGATGAGGAGGGGGGAGTAAGAGGATGAGGAGGTAGGAGTGAGAGGATGAGGAGGGGGAGTGAGAGGATGAGGAGGGAGAGGATGAGGAGGGAGAAGTGAGAGGATGAGGAGAGGATGAGGAGGGGAGGCGTCAGAGGATGAGGAGAAAGAAGTGAGAGGACGAGGAGAGGATGAGGAGGGGAGGTGTGAGAGGATGAAGAGGGGTGAGTGAGAAGAAGAGGGAGTGAGAGGATGAGGATGGGGAGTTAGAGGATGAGGAGGCCAGAGTGAGAGGATGAGGAGGGGGTAGTGCGAGGATGAGGAGGGGGAGTGTGAGAATGAGATGGGGGAGTGAGAGGATGAGGATGAGGAGTGAGAGGATGAGGTGGGGGGAGTGAGAGGATGAGGAGGGGGGAGTGAGAGGATCAGGGGGGAGTGAGAGGATGAGAAGGGGGAGTGAGAGGATGAGAAGAGGAGGAAGGGGAGAGTGAGAGGATGAGGGGGGAGTGAGAGGATGAGGAGGGAGTGAGAGGATGAGGAGGGGGAGTGAGAGGATGAGGCGGGGTGAGAAGATGAGAGGGTGAGAAGATGAGAGGGTGAGAAGATGAGGAGGGGGGGTGTGAGGATGAGGAGGGAGTGAGAGGATGAGGACAGTGAGAGAGGATGGGTGGGTGAGAGAATGAGGAGGGGGGGTGTGAGAGGAGGATGAGGATGGGGGAGTGAGAGGAGGAGGAGAGGGAAGTGTGAGGATGAGGAGGGGGAGTGCGAGGATCAGGAGGGGGGAGTGAGAGGATAAGATGGAGGAGTTAGAGGATGAGTATGGGGAGTGAGAGGATGAGGAGAAGGGAGTGCAACGATGAGGAGGGGGGAGTGAGAGGATGAGAAAGGGGAGTGAGAGGATGAGAAGGGGGAGTGAGAGGATGAGGGGGTGAACATGCGAGAAGGACTTACAGAAGAGCAAAATCTAGAACAGGGGGGCGCAAACTTTTTTCCCTGCGCCCCCCTACCGGCGGTCCCCTCACTCCCGCGCCCCCCCTAACCCCCACTCACCTGCGCTCCGGCGTCATGACGTCACGTTGCCCTACTAACGTGACGTCACATGACCTCACAGCGTCATTTTGATGCCGCATTGCCATGGCGACGCAGGAAGGAAGCCGCCGGAGCCTAGGTAAGTGAAGGTTTACAGAGGCCCTGCAGATCCCCCGGCACTTAATTTAAGTGCCTTCGGGAAGCGCTGGGCCTCTGTAAACCCTACGCCCCCCAGCCGGCAGTCTCGCGCCCCGCGTGGGGGTCGCGCCCCCCAGTTTGCGCACCGCTGTTGTAGAAATCCAATCGTATAAGGCTCTTTCTGCACGCTTTTGCACAACTCCCAGCTACTAGAATATCCCCCTGTGTCTATCCAAGAGGAGGTTTTAGTGTACTGACAAAAAACATCCCAAAATAAATTGTAATTAAGGCTGCGAGGTGTCACTGTATATAGAACATAGATCCAGTAGCACTCTCATTGTAAAAGACTCATCTCTATCCCCCCACAAATAAGCAGGGGGACCCGTTCAAAGCCCATAATGTGTATGTCTGAAGCATTAAAGCAAAGTGCAGTGCTGTACCAAAGTAGTAGTTTAGTTTAGACTGCCCTTGAATGGAGTTGAACACTTCTCCAGTACTGGAATTAGACATAAAAGGTCTATGCAGCAACATAGAGTAGTTGTGTTTAGACGCATGGCTCTATTTTTTGGAGCAGAGCCGCAGCATATATACTGTAAGAACAGTTTCTTACTTCTGACGCGGTATGTTAGACTTATGGCACTTCAGATATGGAGGATTGTTTTGGGCAAATAAAAGGTTAAAAAAAAGTATCAGAGAAATGCAACTTGTGACGCATCTCATTTTAATCTGTGCACCATGTAACTGCCCCCAACTCATCCTACTCACTCTCCCCAAGGTGCAAATTGGGGCAGAGACGCAGAATGTGATACATCTGATTATAATCTGTGCACCATGTAACTCCCCCCAACTCCTCCTACTGACTCTCCCCAAGGTGCAAGCTGGGGCAGAGACGCAGACTGTGATACATCTCATTATAATCTGTGTGCCGTGTAACTCCTCCCCAACTCCTCCTACTGACTCTCCCCAAGGTGCATGCTGGGGCAGAGATGCAGACTGTGATACATCTCATTATAATCTGTGATACTTTATCTTGCCATGAAGTCAATGCATTTGAACCCAGTGATACAGTATGTTGATCCCACTGCTGTCAGTGGCACTGTCCATATGTGTACTTGTGTCACCCAATGTATGTACTGTAATACAATGTATCACAGCAGCTGTGATTTTTATGACTGCTACTCAAGTTAACCACTTCTCAACCACTTGAAATTAAATGTCAACAGTAGCTGATTTCTCTATTATGACATCACGAGACAGTATCATTGAGCCTCCTAGGAGATGCCAGCAGCAGTGTTCTGTAATGACATCATGGAATCGCCTTAGAGACTGAGATAAATACACAAATGTAAACTTGTTTGTGCGTGACTTGAATTAGTTCCCGAAGGAAACCGTTAGTTTTGTGGACATCTCAGAGATAGGAAAAGTGTGGCGCTGTACGGAGAGACTAATTATCTCCACCTTAACTCTGTATCATGGCAGGTAGGAAGCAACGTGACCTTTACATACCCAAAAAGAAATGGATAATATCTATATTTCTGAACTGTTTACTTTCACAATGTTTTATGGGGTACAGAACAGATAACATGACTCCTATCAATGGATGGGAGAAAGAAGACGGATGGGGTGGGGGGGCGGGTTGGAGGGACGGAGGTAGACAACACCCAGGGGGGTTAGGTACCTGGCCTTTATTGGATAATATTTTTTTTTATAAATGTCAAAACTGATTTATTATAGATACATACACACATATTTGTTTTATTGTATTTACTTTCATATCTGGCTTGTAATTCAAAATCTTAAATGATTTGAACAGTAATGTATAGAAAAAAACACATGTACTGTATACATAAATGTCAAAGCGGCAAACATCTATGGGATCTATGGGATAGTAAAAAAAGACACAGGAACCTTAGTGTATACAGTACAGTAGGATTAGTTATGTATAAGGCATGCTTTTTCCTTGCCCTAAGTTTAGGTCAATAACTATTGGACCAATTCTACACCGTGGGGTGTAATGTTCGACTACTTTCAGCCATATCCTTAAATTATTGTCTATAGCAGTGTTTTTCAACCACGGATCCTAGGAACCCTAGGATTCCCCGGGCATCCCTAAAGGGTTTGCTGTAATATTCAGGTCATTTTAAAATTGTACTTAATACAGAAGAATTTACAGTACAATGCATCTTATCTCAGACGCGCTCTTGGAGAGGGTTGGGGTTCCTTACAATGCATCTGATCTCAGACGCGCTATTAGAGAGGGTTGGGGCTCCTTACAATGCATCTGATCTCAGAAGCGCTATTAGAGAGGATTGGGGTTCCTCACACTTCATCTGATCTCAGACGCACTATTAGATAGGGTTGGGGTATATTATAATGCATCTCATCTTAGACTCGTTGTTAGGGAGGGTCGGGGTCCCTCAGAATTTCACATATGGTTCCTTAACCAAAAAAAGGTTGGAAACCACTACTCTACAGTAATACAAAGGCCCCAAAAAAGACAAAGCCACAAAACGAGGGCAGAATCTGCCACTTGATTTACAGATATAGCTGACCTGAGTGCTCCTCCAGATACCTCAATATACCAGACGTCTCAGAATACCACACCATAATATTACCACAAAATACCACAGTAGGAACAGGCAATTTTTATGTTTTTATTTTTAAAGATCCAGTTCCGAAAGCTATGGTACATCTATATTTGTCATTGTGTTCATAGGTGGACATGAAAGCAGGTGATGGACTGCACAAGTTTTATATGCCAGTTGCCACTTTGTGTTGAAAACTACCTAGAAATAGTTTTCTGTCTGTGTTACATCCCAACACATCATATATGTATATGTATATATGTATATATGTATATATATATATATATATATATATATATATATATATATATATATATATATATATATAAATATATATATAGATATATATAAATATATATATATATATATATATATATATATATATATATATATATATATATATTAAACCCCATATATTGAGCAAAAATGTACGGGTGCTCTGGTGTTTCAACACACAGCAATGCTATGAATAGAAGGCAATCATGGAGCTTGCTTAAAAATGTATTTAAATATTGAAACTTCTGACCACTATTGATCAGAGTAGTGGTCTGTAACATTGATAATCAATTAAATGTGTTTTCCCAGCAAGCCATTATCCCTGTTAGTGCTTGCTATTCATAACAAAACAAAGACCACCAAAAACTTTATTCAAAACCAGAACCAAAACCCCAAATATTTTAAAGGCAAAATAAAAATACCAAGCCAAGTGAGCATCTCTATGTATTTCATATGTATTTGATATCAAGAATATCTTTTAGCAGGTCTGTTAAAGCAGTCCTAACCCCCCAAAGTCAGGCTTTCAGGATATCCCAGCTTCAGCGGAGGTGGCTCAATCAGTCCCTGCTTCAGTACAACTCGCTCAATCAGTCCCTGCTTCAGTACAGGTGATTCAATCAGAGGCTGATTGAGTGATTGTGCCACCTGTGCTAATGCTGGAATATCCTGAAAAGTTGACCTATTGTGGGGGGGGGGGGAGGGGCTTGATGACTGGAGTTGAGTCCCCCCGTGTGTTAAAGAAATGTGCCTTGAATGTGCTTTTCAGGCCCTTCACTTTTACCTTTCTTCCTTACAGATCAGTTTTTAAATTCCTCTGCTGTGAACCCTCCACCGACCTGCAGTGCTCCTGCAGTCACCACTGCTTACCCTTCATGGAGCAACAGCTTCCACCCAGTAGGGAGGAATACAGAAGTCTACAGACATGGGGCCCAAGGCATGATTTTGCAACAAGGGTCTGCAGGAACACCAATGTATCTACAGCAGATCCCACAGGCAACACGCGCTTACCCTCGTGTATCGGACATGAACAGAGGATTCTACCACACTGCTACAGGAGGATACACAGGATTTGAAGGACAGGTTAGGGGAGAAGCCACAACGCAGCCTGTTACTTTCCGTCCCAACACACATTTGGAAAGACGTGCTACAATAGGGCCTTGTATAATGACCACCCAGTATGCACAACTTCAGCAGCCACCATTCATACCCCTTAGAGGAATGCAGACCTTACAAGGTGAGATATGGAGAATCTTTACTAATCATTGTTCAAAATCTTCTCCTTGACCGATACCATTACCTGTTATAAAGATCTTTAATTACGGTCATTCGCCACTGTAGTGTTACAAATATATAGAACTCTACAGTATGTAGTCCTCGCCAATACTGAAGGGATTAAGCATGTGTTTGCTTTTCTTCCTTTGTGTTATTATGTACAATGTGTTGGTATTTATGATAATTGATTATTTCTCCTTTTTGATTTTGTTACAGTGGGTCAGACTTCGCTTGGAGCCCAACATATTTCCCAGGCCAGTTTAATTACACAAGGAGCAGTTCAGCTTGCTGCTAATGAAAAAAGTGAACCGCTTCTAATGTACCCAACTCAACCAGCTCGGAAGCTGAGCCACCTCTCAAAGTTACATATCGATGTGTAAAGCAACAAAGAGTTATGTGTGCCAGTGTGGAAAAGGGGTGGGTTAAAAGATATGAAGAACAGATCTTCAGAGGTGAAGGCCCCCTCACATATTGCTCAGAAGGTTCGTAATAACGTGCTGAGTTCAGTGAAGACTGAGTGTCCGTCAAAGTCTGAGGGAGTACCAAAGTGCTCCACAGTGGAAACAAAGAAGAAAAAGATCCTTTCTTCAGCTGCAAAGGATCAAGTCCCTCAAACTGCACTGCAAAAGAAGGTAAAACCAATGTCAAAGCCAGTAAATCATTCTTCTGCTCCTATACCAGGGAAGTCACCCCATGGTCCACAATCTGGTGACGAGGCTGTTCTGTTAAAAAAGATGAAATGTGTTTGTCTCTCAGGTGCCCACATTTCCAATAAGGTATCTGAAAAGATGCTGCAAAGCCGTGAAGGTACAATGGATGCAAAGACACCTGCTGTTACTCATATTAATCCTAAACTGAAGAAAACTCAGGAGATAGGGATCAAACGTAAAGATGCAAAGACTCCTGCAGTTACTCATAGTCCTGAGCGGAAGACACCTCAGGAGATGGGGATCAAACTTAAAAATGCAAAGACTCCTGCAGTTACTCATTGTCCTGAACAGAAGACACCTCAGGAGATCGGGATCAAACTAAAATATGCAAAAACACCTGCAGTTACTCATAGTCCTGAGCGGAAGACACCTCAGGAGATGGGGATCAAACTTAAAAATGCAAAGACTCCTGCAGTTACTCATTGTCCTAAGTGGAAGACACCTCAGGAGATCGGGATCAAACGTAAATATGCAAAAACTCCTGGAGTTACTCATAGTCCTGAGCGGAAGACACCTCAGGAGATGGGGATCAAATGTAAAGATGCAAAGTCTCCTGCAGTTACTCATAGTCCTGAGCGAAAGACACCTCAAGAGATGGGGATCAAACGTAAACAGAACAGCAATATCAAGCAGCTAGTGAAGAAAACAAAGAACCAGACCAGCGTTTTCAGTTTTGAGCAAGCGCTGGCTTGTGGTACTGATAATAACCCCAAAGCTCTCAAAAGAAAAAGTGCTAATCAGCCTGGATTGAATTCAGAAGTTCTTGGGAAGGGCAAGAAGTCATTGGAACCTTCTGAACAAGGAAAGGTGAAAGCCCATCACAGCAACCTCAGCCTCCAAATGATTAACTCTGTTCAAGTATTTCACCCATTGGGTAAAAAAGCAGGTCCCACAGGTCCAGGGGCACCCGCAGGATCCATTACACTTGGAAATAAGCTTGGACCAATGCAAGGACGCCAAAGCCAGACTTCTGCTTCCCATGTTCAGTGGTTTCTTACTGATGCGATTAAAAGGTTCATGGCCAAAAAACAGGACAGTATTTCTGGAATTAAAGGAGTCGGTATTAATGCCAGGCCTAGGCTATTTAAAATACATGAGTACACAAGACCTGACATTAAAACCAGTGAAATCAAACAACATGGGGAAAACAAAGCTTCAGTTATAGAGAATCCCAAACACTTCCCAGTGATATCCATAGAACAGGAAGCTGCAGTAAGATGCATTGAAAAGGTCAGCCAAACCACTATCCCCATTCCAGCTCCTGGCATTAAAACCAGTGAAATCAAACAACGTGGGGAAAACAAAGCTTCAGTTATAGAGAATCCCAAACACTTCCCAGTGATATCCATAGAACGGAAAGCTGCAGTGACATGCATTAAAAAGGTCAGCCAAACCACTATCCCCATTCAAGCTCCTTTCAACCAGAAGCACCAGCTTTCTAACCTGCAGCACAAGCTTTCTAACCTGCAGCTTCCTATCAATGTACCCAGTAGAGTGGACAACTTCACTCCATCCTTCTGTCAACAGCCTCTCCAAGAGCTTGAGGTCTCCATACCTATTCCACCAGAACAGAGAGAGGAGAGAGAGGCTATGAAAAGGAAAGCACAACTGGAGAGGGAGTAAGCCTGTCAACATACCTCCAATGGGAGGCTACAGTGCTTTGTTCAGAGGCAGGAGGATCATAACATCTCTAAATGTTACGGATACCCACCATCCAGACTTATTTCCCCCATGAGCTACTTAGGCCCTAAAAAACAAAACAAAAAAAAAAAACCCTGACTAATCTGTAACTGATGCCAAGCTCTGTGACTATCTGTAAATAAGATTTATATTTATAAGTCAGTTTGTAACATATTTTACTAAGAATATATTTAAAACTCTTCAATAAAATGTATCTATTTTTAATTGAACTCTTTATTTACTAAAGAAATTATTTACAAATGCCAAGGGTTATTGAAATTCTGCAAATTAACTTTAGATTACCCTCTTGATGATACGAGAGAGAGAGAGAGAGAGAGAGAGAGAGAGAGAGAGAGAGAGAGAGAGAGAGAGAGAGAGAGAGAGAGAGAGAGAGAGAGAGAGAGAGAGAGAGAGATAAGTAAGTCAGACCCCACATATGAGAGAGAAACAGATAAATATTTAACTATATGCTTTGTCATGTTGGATGTTGTATGTATGTATGTACTTTATGTCTTTATTTATATAGCGCCATTTATGTAGAAAGCGCTTCACCGCAGTAATACACGTGACAATCATATAAATAATACAAATAACAGATCATGGGAATAAGTGCTTCAGACATAAAAGTAACATTTAGGAAAAGGAGTCCCTGCTCCGAAGAGCTTACAATCTAATTGGTAGGTGGAACATACAGAGACAGTAGGAGGGCGTTCTCGTAAGTGCGTCTGCAATGGGCCAAGCTTTTTGTATGCGGTCTATAGTATCAGCCACGGAGCTACTCACATGCTTCTTTAAGCAGATGTGTTAGAATGTGGGTCTTAAAGGTGGATAGAGAGGGTGCTAGTCGGGTATTGAGGGGAAGAGCATTCCAGAGGTGAGGGGCAGTCAGTGAGAAAGGTTTAAGGCGAGAGAGGGCTTTAGATACAAAAGGAGTAGATAGAAGACATCATTGGGCGGATCGCAAGAGTCGGGATGGTGCATAGCGAGAAATTAGAGCTGAGCTGTAAGGAGGGGCAGAAGAGTGTAAAGCTTTAAAAGTGAGGAGGAGAATTGAGTGTGAGATACGGGATTTGATAGGAAGCCAGGAGAGGGATTTCAGCAGGGGAGATGCTGAGACAGATTTAGGAAAGAGTAGAGTGATTCTGGCAGCAGCGTTTAGGATAGATTGTAGGGGAGACAGGTGAGAGGCAGTAAGACCGGACAGCAGAAGGTTCCAGTATTTGAGATGGTAGAGAATGAGGGTCTGTGTCAGAGTTTTAGCTGTCGAGCAACAGTGGAAGGGCGTATCTTTGTAATATTGTGGAGGAAAAAACGACAGGTTTAGCTACCTTTTGAATGTGAGAGAGGAGTCTGTGACCCCCAGGGCAGCGTGCTTGGGCTACTGCATGTATAGTAGTTCTTCCAACAGTAATGTGGAAGGTGGTAGTAGGGCCAGGTTTGGCATGAAATATAAGGAGTTCTGTTTTTGACATGTTAAATTTAAGTCGGCGGAGGATCATGTTGCATTGGGCTTCTCTTCCTTGTGTTTATACTGTACAATGTCACATACCCAGTAGCACTCCTTAAGACAAATATATATGGTGAGGTGGGTCTGGGGTTGAGTTTACATGGGTTTGTGTGCGCAGATTTAAATTGTTTGGAGGTCTGTGACTCCTCCCCGTTTCCAAACTTACTCTGCCCACCTTTAAAGCAGCAGTCCAAGCTGTCGTTTAAAAAAAAAAATCCCTTTGATATGTGCATCAATACAATCCACACATTGATAAGTAATTAGCTAAGTTGCGATTGATCGGTGAAGATTCGGCTCGGGGGTTCACTAAATGGTTGCCAGTGTAGCAGAAGAGGACCAAAAATGCAAAGTTCTCTGGGGTGATCATGTGACCAGGCAGTCACTGGATACAATTGAGTTTTGCACAGCTAGGGAGAGGGCAGTGTTCAAAAAAGTGGGGTAGGGGTTGCCAGAGCCTGTTTCAAAAGAGGAAGGGGATGTGACTTTGTAAATGGTTGCTATAGAAACAAAAAATGATTGTTACATTATGATACATTAAAATTTTAATTCAGAGTTGTTTAAAAAAAAAAGTACTACTACTAGTAGCATTATACTAAAAAATAATACAGATGCACAGTAATACCCTCTATAGATATACCAAGAATTGTTAAGTGTGAGTGTGTGTGTGAGTTTATGACATGTGGAAGGAAGGTGGAGGGGTGAGAGTCATGGCGAGGGGGGTGAAGGAGAGACATGGCGAGGGGAGGGGGGTGAAAGAGACATGGCGAGGGGAGGAGGGTGAAAGAGAAACATAGGGAGGGGGGTGATATAGAGACATGGGAATGGGTTTAAAAGAGAGACATGGGGAGGGGTGAAAGAGTCATGGGGAGCGGCGGTGAAGAGATATGGGAGCAGGGGTAAAGAGACATGGGGAGCAGGGGTGAAGAGACATGGGAGCAGGGGTGAAGAGACATGGGCAGAGGGGTTGAAAGAGACATTGGGAGGGGAGGGTGAAAGAGACATGGGGAGGTGATCGAGAGACATTTAGAGGGGGGGTGATAGAGAGACATTTGGAGGGGGGGGATGATAGAGAAACACGGGGAGGGGGTGTAAGAGACATAGAGAGGGGGGTGAAAGAGAGCCATGGGGTGGGGCGTGAAAAAGAGACATGGGGAGAGGGGTGAAAGAGACATGGGGAGGGAGGCGATAGAGAGACATGAGGAGGGAGGCGATAGAGAGACATGGGGGGATGAAAGAGACATGGGGAGGGGGGGTGAAAGAAAGACATGGGGGGAGTGAAAGAAAGCCATGGGGAGGGTGGGTCCATGATCCTCAGTTGCTGGAAGAGTGGGCCCGGGTGAGTAGTTTTTTCTTCTTCACAGGTCCGGGAGATGTTGATCGGACGGCTTCTTAGGGTCAAATAAGACATGACAGACCTTATATAAGGCCTGTGACATCACATTTGACTGACAAATGATATATCCACCAATCTAATTGGTGGATGTACCATGTGATGGCTTCCATTTTATTTTTTGGCAGAAATTACATCATCTTAAGTGATTGGATAATAAAGGAACTATTCGATCTCAATATAAATGTAGAAAATATGCAGGGCCAAAGCTATGACAATGCTGCAAATATGCGGGGAAAGCATAATGGAGTTCAAAGACATGTTGAACATGAACCCACATGCGTTTTATGTACCATGTACAGTAGTTCTCATTATTTGAACCTAGTGGTTAACAACACTGCCAAACCCAATATAGGTGCCATTTAAATTTTGGGCTTAATTCAACCGTTGTATAATTTCTTCCCCAGGTCCACCAACAGATAGATTATTCTTTTAAAATCCTTACCCAATTTAACACTAAAGAGAGTTTGTGAAACACGTTGGGAGTCTCGTATTGATGCAGTTAGACAAATTCGATACCATCTGGGAGCGCTCTATGTTGCGTTAGTGTATATTAAAGAAGATGTGACATTTAAAAGTGAACATCATGGCCCCCAGAGTAGAGCTGTTGCGTACACTCTTGCAAAATGTATTTGTGACTATAAATTCATATGTTGTGTAATATTTTGGTATGACATATTAAGTACAATCAATCCAGTGAGCAAGCAGTCTATAAACTATGACAAAAACAAGTCCAAAGACCAAATCTGGGGCTCCAAAAAACAATCCCAACAGTAGATTTGGGGCCCTGTTTGTTTAAATCAAAAACACTACAGTAATGTCCAATCCTTTGTCTCATAAATAGAAAGGTATCCTTACCAACTCCACTTATAAATGGTGTAAATGATCAGTCTAGGGGTTTACAGTATATACATGTAGAAAAGATGGTGCCTAGCTGGTTCTGCTCTGTTATTGAGCTATCACAAATCAGCTGTAAATGTTCACATGGAATGGCACCTAGTTAACTTTTTAAATCAATAACTGTAGACTTGCTAGTCGGCCAATATCATAGACTCTATCCTCAATAATAACAAAGTGGAGACTCACGGTTATCAAAGGGTGCATCAGTTCAATCCTGCTCCTGTGGGTTGCTGCAGGGCACCTTTTGGTGTGTTGTTCGCTAGGGAGATAGTACAAAGTGAAAAATGTGCGATGCACAACCGGAACGAAAAAATAAATGAACTGGAGAGAGGGTACAGTAACTACACAATTTGCTTTTAATAACTCATCTAATCAAATGACCGGCAACAAAACGCGCGCGCACACAGAGGTTTTCAAACATCTCTATGGAGCTTGGTCCCACCCCCCGTTCGCGTCACGTGTCACTCACGGGCGGTGCGCTCACGGGACGATCGTGCACCGCTCCCTAGCTGCGACACAACACCCGTAACAATGCCCACCTGTCTCCTGCGCTCTGCGTCCAATCACAGCTCCCGCGGGGGCCACACCTCCGTTCCGCCTCTCACTTTCATTGCTCCAGTCCTCCTATTTAATCTCTGCTTGCTCAGTTACACATTGCTGAGCATAGACCATAGTAGCCTTGTGTTCCTACATTCCTGCTGTGCCTTGCGCCTTGCCTCTCTTGCTTTCAGTTTGACCTCATGTGTACCGACCCGGCTAGACTCTTGGACGCTCTCTGTATAACGACCCCAGCTTGCCCTCGACTACCTGCATCTCTCCATCCCTGACCACGGATATAGGACATTCTTTTAACCCACCAGCTCCAACCCTCGACCTCGGCACAACGGACATCTACCGTTACTGGCTCCTCCCCATGACCGCGGCAAGTATCTGGACTACCCTCTCTCTCCAACCCCGACCCGGCTACGCTGACAATCCAGGCGTGCCTCCACTGCTGTGGGTGCACAGTTTCTACTTTCCCACCTCAGTACCGGGGGTCCGCCTTGTTCGTGGTGAGTGCAAGGGTCACAATTAGAGAGGGTTGGGGTTCCTTACAATGCATCTTATCTCAGACGTGCTATTAGAGAGGGTTGGGGCTCCTTTGAATGCATCTGATCTCTGACGCGCTATTAGAGAAAGTTGGGATTCCTTACAATGCAGATTTCAGACGCGCTGTTAGAGAGGGTTGGGGCTCCTTACAATGTATTTGATCAATGCATTGTAAGGAACCCCAACCCTCTCTAGTGTCTCCATCAGTGCCAACAGTGTCAGTGGCCATGTGAGCCCCCACCCTCTTCTTCTAACACATTTCTTCACCCTCTCACCCTCTTTTTCTGCTCCCTCTCTATTGCTCCCCCCTCTATTTCCCTATTCCAATTTTTTTTTTTTTTTTTTACTATTCATTTGAAGTTAGACATATATATATATATACTAGCTGAGAGACCCGGCGTTGCCCGGGATGTGAACCGTGCTCACACTGACACACTGCTCATTGTTCACACTGCACACACACTGCTCATTGGTCGCACTGACGCACACTACGCACACACAGCTCACAGTGACACACACTGCACACTGCACACACACTGGTCACACTGACATACACTGCTCACTGCTCACACTGCGCACACACACACATACACAGCTCATTGCTCACACTGACACACTGCACACACACTGCTCACACTGCACACACTGACACACACTGCATACTGCACACACACTTCTCAATGGTCACACTGCACACACACTGCTCAGACTGACACACACTGCATACTGCACACACACGGCTCATTGGTCACACTGCACACACTGACACACTGCTCATTGCTCGCACTGCACACAGTGCACACACACTGCTCATTGCTCACACTGCACACACTGCACACACACTGCACAATGCACACACACTGCTCACACTGCACACACAGTGGACATTGCTCACACTGCACACACTGACACACTGCTCATTGCTCACACTGCACAGTGCACCACACACACACACACACAGTTACAGACAATATTAGACAGTTACACACACTCACACACAGTCACACACACTTACACAGTTTCAAACAGTTTCACACAGTCATAGACACTTACATAGACTTACACACACTCACACACTCTCACACTGTGAAACACTTGCACACACTGTCACACACAGTTACACACACTCACACACAGTCACAGACACTTCCACACAGTTTCACACAGTCACAGACACTTACACACACTTACACACAGTCACAGACACTCACACACAGTCTCACACAATTACACACACCAGCACCAACACCCGCTCCCCCCCCCCATCCTCCTGCGCAGGCAGCGGGGACAGCGGTGGGGAGAAGGTGAAGCGGGGACCGGAGGGGCATCCCTCCTCCCATCTCACGTCCCGCGGCCTGTCACGCGGTGACAGGGGGGAGCCGGGAGCGGAGGGGCATACCCCCTCCCATCTCACGTCCCGCGGCGACAGGGGGGAGCCGAGACCGGAGGGGCATCCCCCCTCCCATCTCACGTCCCGCGGCCTGTCACGCGGTGACAGGGGGGAGCCGGGACCGGAGGGGCATCCCCCCTCCCATCTCATGTCCCGCGGCCTGTCACGCGGTGACAGGGGGGAGCCAGGAGCGGAGGGGCATCCCCCCTCCCATCTCACGTCCCGCGGCCTGTCACGCGGTGACAGGGGGGGGCCGGGAGCGGAGGGGCATTCCCCCTCCCATCTCACGTCCCGCGGCCTGTCACGCGGTGACAGGGGGGAGCCGGGAGCGGAGGGGCAAGAGCAGCACGTAGCATGTGGAGGGGGGGGGAGCTCACCCGTCCTGCCGCTGCCTCACTCATCCTGCCGCTGCCTCACTGATCCGGCCGCTGCCTCACTCATCCGGCCGCTCCCACGTGGATGTGAGGCGGGAGGCCGCGTGTTGTGGCCGCTCCCCCGTGTGTGTACCGGGCGCTCGCTCCGCTCCCCCGCTGACTGTAGCGGCGCCGGGGTGTGAGGTTGGGGGGGGTGAGCTTGGGGGGGGATGAGCTTGGGGGGGGGGGTGAGGTGTGTGAGCTTGGGGGGGTGGGAATGTGTGTGTGTGTGTGTGTACACGGGACTCCGGGTAAATTCGGGCACAGGGAGGGTGGGGGGGGGGTGTGGAAGTTGAGGTGCGGTCCAGCTGACGGGGGAGAGTGAGGGGCACCGGGAGGGGATTGTGTGTGTGTGTCCCCGTCCGTGTCCGTGTGTGTTTGTGTCCCTGTGTGTGTGTGTGTGTCCCTGTGTGTCCTTTGGCCCGTCACTCCGCCTCAGGCCAATGAGAGGTGTGCGGGGGCGGGCCAAGGGACCAATGAGATTTCCCCTAGGGACACCGGACATCCAGGCAGGCAGGCAGGCAGGCAGGCATACAGTGCTTTCACTAATATAGTATAAGATATAGGAATTAACTGCATCATTAGCTATTTTGCACATAGTGAGTGCAGGATTGGTGCAAAACTGTGCAACATCAATGGTGGATAGATAAATATCTAGTAATGTTAATGAATTGTAATAAACTTTATTTCATGATTGTCAGGATATTGTACATATGAAATGTATTTGTAGTGAGTTTTATGTTATATATTGTATTATGTGTATGTTAGGCTGTCGTTTTTTAGCACACGTCATGAGTGACAGGAGTATCAACCAATCACGATTGTCATAAGATCAATTTGAGAGACAATCTATTTCCACCAATTGTGTATCACCTGCCATTATATAAGGCAAGCTTGGACTGTGCTAATTACCCCTGAAGAAGTGCGCATGCGTACGAAACGCGTTGGGTGTTTTTAGAGAATCACTTCGTTAGTGAACACCATAAGGAGCGGACCCCTGCATCAATCCCTAGTTCCAGCCGACGGCAGAGACGTGTGGCAAGCAGTAAGCGGCGAATAGCTCCACCCAGCGAGTGACGTCATTCCGGACGGAAAATCTCGCGAGGGTTGGCCTGCAGAGACGCCCGGCCTGAGAGTTATCAGAGGAGGCGCCGGCGGCCATTATAGAAGTACCACGCGCCTAGGAACAGCTGATACCGGACTGCATCTCCTGCTATCACTGCCTGAAAACTCTGGATTGTTGTAAGTAGGATTCCGGTTTTTACACACCGGATCCTAGACCTGCTCCATAGGTCACTGCCATTTTTTAGTAATTGTTCTAATACATCTCTGTTATATTGTCAGCCTTTCTGTCAGTGTTGTTAGTGGTGTATGTCTTGTGTGTGTGAGTTACATGTTTCAGATATGCAGTGTCACGCTATGATTTCTCTCTTTATCTTCCCTGCATTATATACCACGGTTGCTGCTGTGGAGTCTGCTGTCTGGCAACTGGATCCCCTGTACTGGACACTGCAGCACATCTTTGGACTTATTTTCCTTTTTGGACATTTGAGGCGCCGGTCCGTATTGTTTTCTCTGTGTTTCTCACTAACTGTGTTTGGGTTAGTTTTTTTTTCCTGGCAGCCGTCCTATATTTAGCTATATATCACATTGTGGTTTTTATTGTGTAATATTTTATTTTGATTTATATTGATTATTTTTTTCCTATCCCTCAACATGATACGAGCCAGTATCTCAAACAAAAAAAAGCAAAGGAACTATATGACGCACAGATAGCATCAACATCCAAAATTGAAGCAAGTTTGTCTAGTAACAAATATCATGTGCTATCAGAAATTGAGTCAGAAAGCGAACCTGACAGTGCGTCATATACGCCTTTACCTACCCCGGGGGTTAAAACTAACTTTTCTTTTTTAGAGTGGAGGAAGGAAAGGGAACACATCTTTCCCCAGGTAGAAATAAAGAAACCCAGTCTAGAAGTACAGCCACCCATGAATTACAAAAAAAGAAAAAATGCACCAGAGGGAGAAGAGGAGGTACTAATAGAAATAGGTTAAGTAATAGTAAAACTTACCAAAACATCTTTAACCTTAGTCGACACATCCTGACTCCAGTAGAAAAAAGGGTGTTGGGTAAGGGCCTTACATTTGCACCAATATGCGGCCCCAACAGCTTTAATATCCACATTGATGTGCACAAGTTTGCACGAAAACTTGCACTAAAAAAATATTTTCTAAAAGATGCAGTTACTAGTCAATTAGATCGGAAGTCTTTGAATGTAGATTCAATTAAATCACATAACAATTTTAAAGTGAAGTCCACTTTTTATCCCAAATTTGCCCAAGGTCATCTGGTTAACTCCTTTGTGGAGATAGTAACCAGGGAATTTGAAGAGTCTAGTAGGACATATAAAATTCATAGAGACAATTTCAATACTAATGAAAAACTAGCCTTACAACAATTGGAGGACAATAAGAGGATAGTTATAAAACCTGCTGACAAAGCGGGGGGGTATAGTGGTGATGGATATTGAATATTATCTCCAGGAGTCAATGAGACTGCTTGGAGATACAGCCACATACCTCCCCCTTCTAAGTAATCCTCTCAAACAGTTTGAAATTCAACTCACTACATTGCTAAACAAAGGTCTCGAGGAAGGAGCTATAACACAACAAGAACTAGAATTTTTAGATGTACAGTTTTCACGCACTCCCATCTTTTATTTTATCCCAAAAATACACAAGAGCATTACACAACCCCCTGGCAGACCTATCATTTCAGGTATAGGATCACTCACTTCTAATTTATCTTTATTTATAGATCATCACCTTCAACCTTTGGTACATCAGGTCCAGTCCTACCTGCGTGACACAACACATGTCCTTCAGATACTTAGAGATCTGAAATGGGAGCCTGAGTACACTTGGGTGACAGCGGATGTTACCTCATTGTACACTACCATAAATCATGCCAAAGGCTGTCAGGCAATATCACGCAGGTTAGAATTGGACGTCACTACATCACCAGCACTTAAAACATTTTTAGTATATAGTATTAATTTTATTTTAACCCACAATTACTTTCAATTTAATTCACAATTCTTTTTGCAGATCTGTGGAACGGCGATGGGCACAAGGTTTGCCCCAAGCTATGCAAATCTTTTTATGGACAGTTGGGAAAAAGATTTTATTTGGAACAACTGTCCATTTGGGGCCCACCTTGTGCTCTGGCGCCGTTTCATAGATGATATCATATCTGTGTGGTCAGGCAGCCAGGAGCAGCTTGAATCATTTTTTGAGTACTTAAACTTTAACGATAGGGATTTGAAGTTCACTTTTAATTATAATAAGGAACATATAGAATTCTTGGACCTCGGCATTTATATTTCAGATAACAGAATAGAGACGAAAACATTTTTTAAGCCAGTGCAGGCTAATAACTACCTTAGGGCAGACAGCCAGCACAATCCAAGTTGGATCCGGAATATCCCTAGGGGTCAGCTCACCCGTCTGAAGCGCAACTGTTCAAATCCTGGGGAGTTTGCGCTCCAGGCAGGTGAGCTGAAAGACAAGTTCAGAGATAGAGGCTATCCGGAGCATTTACTTGAAGAAGCGTCTCTACAGGTAGATAAAATTGAGAGGAATACACTGTTAGAATATAATAGCAAAAAGCAAATAAATGAGCTGGAACAAACCAACGGGGTGGCATTTGTCACCCAGTACAACGAGATGGCGCCAAAGATCAGGCATATTTTTAACAAACATTGGCCTATGCTCCTTTGTGAAAACGTATTATCTAAATGCCTTCCCGAGAAACCAAAAATCATTTTCACAAAAGCAGCAAATATAAAAACACGTTTAGCTCCTAGTTGCCCTCTAGACAATTCGAAACTAACAATAGCAAGTAAAAATAAGGGCTTTTTTACATGCACTAAATGCACAGCTCGTACTTTCAGCAATAACACTAGAACCTTTAAATCAAATGTAACAGATAAAATTTACACTATAAAAACATTGATTAACTGCCACTCCACTTCTGTGATTTATTTATTGCAGTGCCCATGTGGCTTACAATATGTGGGTAGGACGGGCAGGTGCTATCAAAGAAGGATATATGAGCACATTTATAACATTAGACGAGGTTTATCCACACATAGTGTTTCGCACCACTTCAGCGTGCACCATAATAAAAGTCCTGTTGGACTGAAATGTCAAGCTATAGAAAGTTCACAAGTGAATTGGAGGGGGGGTAATCAATTACAACAGATTAGTAGGCGAGAAGCTTACTGGATCTACGAACTGAAAACCCTCTCTCCTAATGGACTTAATATAGACTTCGATCTGGGTGTTTTTTTTTTACTATTCATTTGAAGTTAGACATATATATATATATATATATATATATATATATATATATATATATATATATATATATATATATATATATATATATAATATATACAATGAGGGTCTGCGCTTGTGTGTGGAAAACCAGAAATATAGGATATATAAAATTGAATTAACTGATTAAAAATCATAAATATATAAACATATTATTAATAAATCAATATAATGAATACTACTATAATAAATTCTGAATAGTGAAATCAATTCATATACCAAAAGTGCACTGTGAATGTCTGATATAAAAAAAGCTAAAACATACAATTATACAAAAAAATATGTGTGGTGCTGTGAACTTTGCCTTAATCTGCTAATTGCAGATAGTCCTCTAGAGTCCAACAAATAGATCCAATAATTGGGGAGTGACAGAAGCACTATTAGGATCAACCGGCAGCTTCTTAAAAGGGCACAACGACCTCCCTCTCCACCTGCATAGAAAAATATAAGAAAAAAAAGCGCCAAATCCTAGTGCATTACTGTGCAAAAATCGATATATTTAATTCCCAAAAATCTCAATAAAAATGAACTCACAAACATAAAACAATTAAAAGCATTGTATGAGTAATACTCATGCTCCTAGGACCAGGAAACGCTGCTTTGCTGTTGAAGTCCCTCCGTGGCTCCACTGGAACAGATTGCTGCCTCCGTTGTTCACTGCCTGCAGGAACTGACGAATCAGGCACTCCACGATGGTCTCTCCCCCGGTGCACACCAACCAGTTGCTTTTTAGTTCCCACCGGGGACGGTTGAAGTCGCGGACCAGCGGATGACGTCACGGGAACCGTTCTTAATACCGGACCGGTAAAGATACTCAGCAGTTCAATTGCAAGCGTTGAAAAGTCCACTGCACACCTTCCCTAGGGAAATGCGTTGGGTGTTTTTAGAGAATCACTTCGTTAGTGAACACCATAAGGAGCGGACCCCTGCATCAATCCCTAGTTCCAGCCGACGGAAGAGACGTGTGGCAAGCAGTAAGTGGCGAATAGCTCCACCCAGCGAGTGACGTCATTCCGGACTGAAAATCTCGCGAGGGTTGGCCTGCAGAGACGCCCGGCCTGAGAGTTATCAGAGGAGGCGCCGGCGGCCATTATAGAAGTACCACACGCCTAGGAACAGCGGATACCGGACTGCATCTCCTGCTATCACTGCCTGAAAACTCTGGATTGTTGTAAGTAGGATTCCGGTTTTTACACACCGGATCCTAGACCTGCTCCATAGGTCACTGCCATTTTTTAGTAATTGTTCTAATAAATCTCTGTTATATTGTCAGCCTTTCTGTCAGTGTTGTTAGTGGTGTATGTCTTGTGTGTGTGAGTTACATGTTTCAGATATGCAGTGTCACGCTATGATTTCTCTCTTTATCTTCCCTGCATTATATACCACGGTTGCTGCTGTGGAGTCTGCTGTCTGGCAACTGGATCACCTGTACTGGACACTGCAGCACATCTTTGGACTTATTTTCCTTTTTGGACATTTGAGGCGCCGGTCTGTATTGTTTTCTCTGATCTCAGACGCGCTATTAGAGAGGGTTGGGGCTACTTTGAATGCATCTGATCTCAGACGCGCTATTAGAGAAAGTTGGGATTCCTTACAATGCAGATTTCAGACGCGCTGTTAGAGAGGGTTGGGGCTCTTTCCATTTTTTGATCAATGCATTGTAAGGAACCCCAACCCTCTCTAGTGTCTCCATCAGTGCCAACAGTGTCAGTGGCCATGTGAGCCCCCACCCTCTTCTTCTAACACATTTCTTCACCCTCTCACACTCTTTTTCTGCTCTCTCTCTATTGCTCCCCCCTCTATTTCTCTATTTCTCCTCCGCCTCTATTTTCTGCCCCCTTTTGACACCTCCCTCCTCAATGTATTTCTCTTCCCCCTGTCTCACTCTTCCCCTCCCCTCTCTCTTCTTCTTCTCTCTCTTTCCCAATCTTACACTCTTCCCCCCATCTCTATCTTTTTATTTCTCACACTTCCACTCACTCCCCCACCACCCCCTCTATCTTTCTCCCTCCCTCTCGCTCACTCCAACATCTCTCACACTCTCCCCTCCCCTCAGCTATCACTCAATGTCACCCTATTTTCACTCAATCTCCCCCTCCTCACACTGAACCCCCTGCCCCACTGACAACACACACAATCCCCCCTTACACACACACACAAACACACACAATTCTGCCCCCAAAACACACACACACTATTACAATTACACATAATTCCTCCTTCCGGCATGGACCGGTGAGGATCGGTGCAGCAGAGGCCTGGCAGAAATCGGAGGCCAAGCAACCATACGCAGAAGTTGGGCCCGACCTCTGGCCAATTTTTAACTAAGTGGGGGAGTGAGAGGATGAGGGGGAGACATGAGAGGATGAGGAGGGGGGAGCGAGAGGATGAGGAGGTGGGGAGTGAGAGGATGAGGAGCGGGGAGTGGGAGGATGAGGTGAGGGAGAGGATGAGGAGGGGGGAGTAAGAGGATGGGCAGGGGTGAGTGAGAGGATAAGCAGGGGGGGTGAGAGGATGAGGAGGGGGGAGTTAGAGGATAAGGGGAGGGGGAGGATGAGGAGAGGGGATTGAAAGAATGAGGAGTGGGGAGTGAGAAGATGAGCAGGAGAGGAGAGAGAGGATGAGCAGGAGAGAAGTGAGAGGATGAGGAGGGGGAGTAAGAGGATGAGGAGGGGTGAGTGAGAGGATGAGGAGTGAGTGAGAGGATGAGGAGTGGGGAGTGAGGATGAGGAAGGTGAGTAAGAGAATAAGGAGGGGGAGTGAGAGGATGAGGAGGAATAGAGGATGAGGATAGAGAGGGCAGAGAGGATAAGGATAGGGGTGAGAGGAGGAGGGGTGGGTGAGAGGATGAGCAGGGGGTGAATGAGAGAATGAAAAGGGGGTGAGAGGCTGAGGAGAGGTGGGTGAGAGGATGAGGAGGGGGAGTAAGAGGATGAGGGGAGTGAGAGGTTCAGCAGAGGGGGAGTGAGAGGATGAGGAGGGGTGAGTGAGAGGATGAGGAGGAGTGAGTGAGAGGATGAGGAGTGGGGAGTGAGGATGAGGAAGGTGAGTAAGAGAATAAGGAGGGGGAGTGAGAGGATGAGGAGGAGTAGAGGATGAGGAGAGGGAGGGCAGAGAGGATAAGGATAGGGGTGAGAGGAGGAGGGGTGGGTGAGAGGATGAGCAGGGGGAGTGACAGGATGAGGGGGTGAGAGGAGATGGGGGTGTGAGAGGATGAGGAGGGGGTGAATGAGAGAATGAGAAGGGGGTGAGAGGCTGAGGAGAGGTGGGTGAGAGGATGAGGAGGGGGAGTAAGAGGATGAGGGGAGTGAGAGGTTCAGCAGGGGGGAGTGAGAGGATGAGGAGGGGGGAGTGAGAGGATGAGGAGGGGGTGAGTGAGAGGATGAGGAGGGGGTGAGAGGATGAGGAGAGGTGGGTGAGAGGATGAGGAGGGGCAGTAAGAGGATGAGGGGAGTGAGAGGTTCAGCAGGGGGGATTGAGAGGATGAGGAGGGGGGGATTGAGAGGATGAGGAGGGGGGGAGTGAGAGGATGAGGAGGGGGTGAGTGAGAGGATGAGGAGGGGGTGAGAGGATGAGGGGAGGGGTGGGTGAGAGGATGAGGATGAGGAGGGTGAGTGAGAGGATGAGGGGAGTGAGAGGATGAGGAGGGGGGGAGTGAGAGGATGAGGAGGGGGTGAGGAGAGGACGAGGAGGGGGGAGTGATACAACGAGGAGTGAGAGGATGAGGATGCATGGAGAGATGATGAGGAGGGGGATGATGAGGAGGGGCAGAGAGGTTGTGGAGTAAGTGGAGAGGATGAGGAGTGTTGGGGGGAGTGGAAGGGGAGTGAGAGAATGAAGGGTGAAGCAAGAGAATGAGGAGGGGTGAGTGAGAGGAGGACAGGAGAGAGAGGAGGAGGAGGGGGGAGTGAGAGGATGAGGAGGGGGAGCAAGAAGATGAGGAGGGGGGAGTGAGAGGATGAGGAGGGGGAGAAGTGAGAGGATGAGGAGGGGTGAGTTAGAGGATGAAGGGTGAGTTAGAGGATGAAGGGGGAGTGAGAGGATGAGGAGGGGAGTGAGAGGATGAGAAGGGGGGTGAAAGGATGAGGAAGGGGGAGTGAGAGGAGAAGGGGGGAGAGAGGATGAGTAGGGGGCAGTGAGAGCAGGGGGAGAAGCGAGAGGATGAGGAGGCGTGAGTTAGAGGATGAGGGGTGTTAGAGAATTAGGGGGAATAGGTAGGATGAGGAGGGGGAGTGAGAGGATGAGGACTGGGAGTGAGAGGATGAGGAGGTAGGAGTGAGAGGATGAGGAGGGAGGAGTGAGAGGATAAGGAGGGAGGAGTGAGAGGATGAGGAGGGGGGAGTAAGAGGATGAGGAGGTAGGAGTGAAAGGATGAGGACTGGGAGTGAGAGGAGGGGGAGTGAGATGATAAGGATGGGGAGTGAGAGGATGATGGGGGAGTAAGAGGATGAGGAGGTAGGAGTGAGAGGATGAGCAGGGGGAGAAAGAGGATGAGGAGGGGGAGTGAGAGGATGAGGAGGGAGGAGGGAGAGGATGAGGAGGGAGAAGTGAGAGGATGAGGAGAGGATGAGGAGGGGAGGCGTGAGAGGATGAGGAGGGGTGAGTGAGAGGAAGAGGGAGTGAGAGGATGAGGATGGGGAGTTAGAGGATGAGGAGGGGGGAGTGCTAGGATGAGGAGGGGGAGTGCGAGAATGAGATGGGGGAGTGAGAGGATGAGGATGGGGAGTGAGAGGATGAGGAGGGGGGAGTGAGAGGATGAGGAGGGGGGAGTGAGAGGATCAGGGGGGTGTGAGAGGATGAGAAGGGGGAGTGAGAGGATGAGAAGAGGAGTAAGGGGAGAGTGAGAGGATGAGGGGGGAGTGAGAGGATGAGGAGGGAGGGAGAGGATGAGGAGGGGGAGTGAGAGGATGAGGAGGGGTGAGAAGATGAGAGGGTGAGAAGATGAGAGGGTGAGAAGATGAGGAGGGGGTGTGTGAGGATGAGGAGGGAGTGAGAGGATGAGGACAGTGAGAGAGGATGGGTGGGTGAGAGAATGAGGAGGGGGGTGTGAGAGGAGGATGAGGATGGGGGAGTGCGAGGATCTGGAGGGGGGAGTGAGAGGATAAGATGGAGGAGTTAGAGGATGAGTATGGGGAGTGAGAGGATGAGGAGAGGGGAGTGCAAGGATGAGGAGGGGGGAGTGAAAGGATGAGAAAGGGGAGTGAGAGGATGAGAAGGGGGAGTGAGAGGATGAGGGGGTGAACATGCGAGAAGGACTTACAGAAGAGCAAAATCTAGAACAGGGGGGCGCAAACTTTTTCCCTGCGCCCCCCTACTGGCGGTCCCCTCACTCCCGTGCCCCCCCTAACCCCCACTCACCTGCTTTCCGGCGTCATGACGTCACGTTGCCCTAGTAACGTGACGTCACATGACCTCACAGCGTCATTTTGATGCTGCGTTGCCATGGCGACGCAGGAAGGAAGCCGCCGGAGCCTAGGTAAGTGAAGGTTTACAGAGGCCCTGCAGCTCCCCCGGCACTTAATTTAAGTGCCTTCGGGAAGCGCTCGGGGCCTCTGTAAACCCCACGCCCCCCAGTTTGCGCACCGCTGTTCTAGAAATCCAATCGGATAAGGCTCTTTCTGCACGCTTTTGCACAACTCCCAGCTACTAGAATATCCCCCTGTGTCTATCCAAGAGGAGGTTTTAGTGTACTGACAAAAAACATCCCAAAATAAATTGTAATTAAGGCCGCGAGGTGTCACTGTATATAGAACATAGATCCAGTAGCACTCTCATTGTAAAAGACTCATCTCTATCCCCCCACAAATAAGCAGGGGGACCCATTCAATACCCATAATGCGTATGTCTGAAGCATTAAAGCAAAGTGCAGTGCTGTACCAAAGTAGTAGTTTAGTTTAGACTGCCCTTGAATGGAGTTGAACACTTCCCCAGTGCTGGAATTAGACATAAAAGGTCTATGCAGCAACATAGAGTAATTGTGTTTAGACGCATGGCTCTATTTTTTGGAGCAGAGCCGCAGCATATATACTGTAAGAACAGTTTCTTACTTCTGACGCGGTATGTTAGACTTATGGCACTTCAGATATGGAGGATTGTTTTGGGCAAATAAAAGGTTAAAAAAAAGTATCAGAGAAATGCAACTTGTGATACATCTCATTATAATCTGTGCACCATGTAACTCCCCCCAACTCCTCCTACTGACTCTCCCCAAGGTGCATGCTGGGGCAGAGACTCAGACTGTGATACATCTCATTATAATCTGTTTGCCATGTAACTCCTCCCCAACTCCTCCTACTGACTCTCCCCAAGGTGCATGCTGGGGCAGAGACGCAGACTGTGATACATCTCATTATAATCTGTGATACTTTATCTTGCCATGAAGTCAATGCATTTGAACCCAGTGATACAGTATGTTGATCCCACTGCTGTCAGTGGCACTGTCCATATGTGTACTTGTGTCACCCAATGTACGTAATACAATGTATCACAGCAGCTGTGATTTTTATGCCTGCTACTCAAGTTAACCACTTCTCAACCACTTGAAATTAAATGTCAACAGTAGCTGATTTCTCTATTATGACATCACGAGACAGTATCATTGAGCCTCCTAGGAGATGCCAGCAGCAGTGTTCTGTAATGACATCATGGAATCGCCTTAGAGACTGAGATAAATACACAAATGTAAACTTGTTTGTGCGTGACTTGAATTAGTTCCCGAAGGAAACCGTTAGTTTTGTGGACATCTCAGAGATAGGAAAAGTGTGGCGCTGTACGGAGAGACTAATTATCTCCACCTTAACTCTGTATCATGGCAGGTAGGAAGCAACGTGACCTTTACATACCCAAAAAGAAATGGATAATATCTATATTTCTGAACTGTTTACTTTCACAATGTTTTATGGGGTTCAGAACAGATAAGATGACTCCTATCAATGGATGGGAGAAAGAAGACGGATGGGGTGGGGGGGGGGGCGGGGGGGAGGGACAACACCCAGGGGGGTTAGGTACCTGGCCTTTATTGGATAATATTTTTTTTTATAAATGTCAAAACTGATTTATTATAGATACATACACACATATTTGTTTTATTGTATTTACTTTTATATCTGGCTTGTAATTCGAAATCTTAAATGATTTGAACAGTAATGTATAGAAAAGAACACATGTACTGTATGCATAAATGTCAAAGCGGCAAACGTCTATGGGATCTATGGGATAGTAAAAAAAGACACAGGAACCTTAGTGTATACAATAGGATTAGTTATGTATAAGGCATGCTTTTTCCTTGCCCTAAGTTTAGGTCAATAACTATTGGACCAATTCTACACCGTGGGGTGTAATGTTCGACTACTTTCAGCCATATCCTTAAATTATTGTCTACAGCAGTGTTTTTCAACCACGGATCCTAGGAACCCTAGGATTCCCCGGGCATCCCTAAAGGGTTCGCTATAATTTTCAGGTCATTTTAAAATTGTACTTAATACAGAAGAATTTACAGTACAATGCATCTTATCTCAGACGCGCTATTGGAGAGGGTTGGTGTTCCTTACAATGCATCTGATCTCAGAAGCGCTATTAGAGAGGATTGGGGTTCCTCACACTTCATCTGATCTCAGACGCACTATTAGATAGGGTTGGGGTATATTACAATGCATCTCATCTTAGACTTGTTGTTAGAGAGGGTTGGGGTCCCTCAGAATTTCACATATGGTTCATTAACCAAAAAAAGGTTGGAAACCACTACTCTACAGTAATACAAAGGCCCCAAAAAAGACAAAGCCACAAAACGAGGGCAGAATCTGCCACTTGATTTACAGATATAGCTGACCTGAGTGCTCCTCCAGATACCTCAATATACCAGACGTCTCAGAATACCACACCATAATATTACCACAAAATACCACAGTAGGAACAGGCAATTTTTATGTTTTTATTTTTATTTTTAAAGATCCAGTTCCGAAAGCTATGGTACATCTATATTTGTCATTGTGTTCATAGGTGGACATGAAAGCAGGTGATGGACTGCACAAGTTTTATATGCCAGTTGCCACTTTGTGTTGAAAACTACCTAGAAATAGTTTTCTGTCTGTGTTACATCCCAGTGGTATGTAACATTGATAATCAAATAAATGTGTTTTCCCAGCAAGCCATTATCCCTGTTAGTGCTTGCTATTCATAACAAAACAAAGACCACCAAAAACTTTATTCAAAACCAGAACCAAAACCCCAAATATTTTAAAGGCAAAATAAAAATACCAAGCCAAGTGAGCATCTGTATGTATTTCATATGTATTTGATATCAAGAATATCTTTTAGCAGGTCTGTTAAAGCAGTCCTAACCCCCCAATGTCAGGCTTTCAGGATATCCCAGCTTCAGCGGTGGTGGCTCAATCCGTCCCTGCTTCAGCACAGGTGACTCAATCAGAGGCTGATTGAGTGATTGTGCCACCTGTGCTGAAGCTGGAATATCCTGAAAAGTTAATCTGTTGGGGGGGGGGGGCTTGATGACTGGAGTTGAGTCCCGTGTGTTAAAGAAATGTGCCTTGATTGTGCTTTTCTGGCCCTTCACTTTTACCTTTCTTCCTTACAGATCAGTTTTTAAATTTAAATTCCACCGACCTGCAGTGCTCCTGCAGTCACCACTGCTTACCCTTCATGGAGCAACAGCTCCCACCCAGTAGGGAGGAATACAGAAGTCTACAGACATGGGGCCCAAGGCATGATTTTGCAACAAGGGTCTGCAGGAACACCAATGTATCTACAGCAGATCCCACAGGCAACACGCGCTTACCCTCGTGTATCGGACATGAACGGAGGATTCTACCACACTGCTACAGGAGGACACACAGGATTTGCAGGACAGGTTAGGGGAGAAGCCACAACGCAGCCTGTTACTTTCCGTCCCAACACACATTTGGAAAGACGTGCTACAATAGGGCCTTGTATAATGGCCACCCAGTATGCACAACTTCAGCAGCCACCATTCATACCCCTTAGAGGAATGCACGTTCAGGATAGGACATACCACCAAGATCCTGGCCAATATGCTCCAACTGGTGGCAACACAGCACAGATTGGCTCCTTCTTACAGACACCCACTGGGCTGCCAATAACCTCCCCCAGGGGGAAAAGCCCAAGACCGTCCCATCCACTGGCTCATTATTCAGCAGCCCCTGATCCCCAAGCAACCAGGATAGCCGAAAATGTAAAAGTAGGAGGAGTGTTAGGTGGGTAAGGCAAACCAGGTTCAGTTGGGGGAGCACAAGGGGCAAAAAAGGAGAGATCTAGATGCCCAAATCATAGCATTTCCCCCAGTTGTTGCTATTGCAGCTAAACGTTTGTGGATGTTCCTTAAGTTGAATGCCGCTTTGTTCATAAATTGATAATATGCATAACTGAGTATCTACTGTAGTGTATTGGTTTTCCCATTGACAAATAACACACAGAGACTTGTGAAACTCTTGTTGGCCTTTTATCATAATCTGCCCTCTTTATCACTAATGATATCCCCACCAATAAAATCTACTTCTCTTCGTCTTCATCACTCCACCATCATTATTGTGATAAAACCTGGATATCTCTCATAATTTTGCATTGTGTACAGTAGTTCTTTGCACTGATTTCCATGTGTAATTAGCTTAATTCCCTTTCCCCACTGCATTGTGTTGCAGACCTTACAAGGTGAGATATGGAGAATCTTTACTAATCATTGTTCAAAATCTTCTCCTTGACCGATACCATTACCTGTTATAAAGATCTTTAATTACGGTCATTCGCCACTGTAGTGTTACAAATATATAGAACTCTACAATATCCAGTCCTCGCCAATACTGAAGGGATTAAGCATGTGTTTGCTTTTCTTCCTTTGTGTTGTAATGTACAATGTGTTGGTATTTATGATAATTGATTATTTCTCCTTTTTGATTTTGTTACAGTGTGTCTGACCTCGCTTGGAGCCCAACATATTTCCCAGGCCAGTTTAATTATACAAGGAGCAGTTCAGCTTGCTGCTAATGAAAAAAGGGAACCACCTCTAATGTACCCAACTCAACCAGCTCGGAAGCTGAGCCACCTCTCAAAGTTACATATTGATGTGCAAAGCAACAAAGAGTTATGTGTGCCAGTGTGGAAAAGGGGTGGGTTAAAAGATATGGAGAAGAGATCTTCAGAGGTGAAGGCCCCCTCACATATTGCTCAGAAGGTTCGTAATAACGTGCTGAGTTCAGTGAAGATTGAGTGTCCGTCAAAGTCTGAGGGAGTACCAAAGTGCTCCACAGTGGAAACAAAGAAGAAAAAGATCCTTTCTTCAGCTGCAAAGGATCAAGTCCCTCAAACTGCACTGCAAAAGAAGGTAAAACCAATGTCAAAGCCAGTAAATCATTCTTCTGCTCCTATACCAGGGAAGTCACCCCATGGCCCACAATCTGGTGACGAGGCTGTTCTGTTAAAAAAGATGAAACGTGTTTGTCTCTCAGGTGCCCACATTTCCAATAAGGTATCTGAAAAGATGCAGCAAAGCCGCGAAGGTACAATGGATGCAAAAACACCTGCTGTTACTCATATTAATCCTAAACTGAAGAAAACTCAGGAGATAGGGATCAAACGTAAAGATGCAAAGACACCTGCTGTTACTCATAGTCCTGAGCGGAAGACACCTCAGGAGATGGGGATAAAATGTAAATATGCAAAAACTCCTGCAGTTACTCATAGTCCTGAGCGGAAGACACCTCAGGAGATGGGGATCAAACTTAAAAATGCAAAGACTCCTGCAGTTACTCATTGTCCTGAGCGGAAGACACCTCAGGAGATCGGGATCAAACTTAAATATGCAAAAACACCTGCAGTTACTCATAGTCCTGAGCGGAAGACACCTCAGGAGATGGGGATCAAACTTAAAAATGCAAAGACTCCTGCAGTTACTCATTGTCCTGAGCGGAAGACACCTCAGGAGATCGGGATCAAACGTAAATATGCAAAAACTCCTGCAGTTACTCATAGTCCTGAGCGGAAGACACCTCAGGAGATGGGGATCAAATGTAAAGATGCAAAGTCTCCTGCAGTTACTCATAGTCCTGAGCGAAAGACACCTCAAGAGATGGGGATCAAACGTAAACAGAACAGCAATATCAAGCAGCTAGTGAAGAAAACAAAGAACCAGACCAGCGTTTTCAGTTTTGAGCAAGCGCTTGCTTGTGGTACTGATAATTACCCCAAAGCTCTCAAAAGAAAAAGTGCTAATCAGCCTGGAGTGAATTCAGAAGTCCTAGGGAAGGGCAAGAAGTCATTGGAACCTTCTGAACAAGGAAAGGTGAAAGCCCATCACAGCAACCTCAGCCTCCAAATGATTAACTCTGTTCAAGTATTTCACCCATTGGGTAAAAAAGCAGGTCCCACAGGTCCAGGGGCACCCGCAGGATCCATTACACTTGGAAATAAGCTTGGACCAATGCAAGGACGCCAAAGCCAGACTTCTGCTTCCCATGTTCAGTGGTTTCTTACTGATGCGATTAAAAGGTTCATGGCCAAAAAACAGGACAGTATTTCTGGAATTAAAGGAGTCGGTATTAATGCCAGGCCTAGGCTATTTAAAATACATGAGTACACAAGACCTGACATTAAAACCAGTGAAATCAAACAACATGGGGAAAACAAAGCTTCAGTTATAGAGAATCCCAAACACTTCCCAGTGATATCCATAGAACAGGAAGCTGCAGTAAGATGCATTGAAAAGGTGAGCCAAACCACTATCCCCATTCCAGCTCCTGGCATTAAAACCAGTGAAATCAAACAACGTGGGGAAAACAAAGCTTCAGTTATAGAGAATCCCAAACACCTCCCAGTGATATCCATAGAACGGAAAGCTGCAGTGACATGCATTAAAAAGGTCAGCCAAACCACTATCCCCATTCAAGCTCCTTTCAACCAGAAGCACCAGCTTTCTAACCTGCAGCACCAGCTTTCTAACCTGCAGCTTCCTATCAATGTACCCAGTAGAGTGGACAACTTCACTCCATCCTTCTGTCAACAGCCTCTCCAAGAGCTTGAGGTCTCCATACCTATTCCACCAGAACAGAGAGAGGAGAGAGAGGCTATGAAAAGGAAAGCACAACTGGAGAGGGAGTAAGCCTGTCAACATACCTCCAATGGGAGGCTACAGTGCTTTGTTCAGAGGCAGGAGGATCATAACATCTCCAAATGTTACGGATACCCACCATCCAGACTTATTTCCCCCATGAGCTACTTAGGCCCTAAAACACAAAAAAAAAAAAACCCTGACTAATCTGTAACTGATGCCAAGCTCTGTGACTATCTGTAAATAAGATTTATATTTATAAGTCAGTTTGTAACATATTTTACTAAGAATATATTTAAAACTCTTCAATAAAATGTATCTATTTTTAATTGAACTCTTTATTTACTAAAGAAATTATTTACAAATGCCAAGGGTTATTGAAATTCTGCAAATTAACTTTAGATTACCCTCTTGATGATACGAGAGAGAGAGAGAGAGAGAGAGAGAGAGAGAGAGAGAGAGAGAGAGAGAGAGAGAGAGAGAGAGAGAGAGAGAGAGAGAGATAAGTAAGTCAGACCCCACATATGAGAGAGAAACAGATAAATATTTAACTACAGTATATGCTTTGTCATGTTGGATGTTGTATGTATGTATGTACTGTATGTCTTTATTTATATAGCGCCATTTATGTAGAAAGCGCTTCACCGCAGTAATACACGTGACAATCAAATAAATAATACAAATAACAGATCATGGGAATAAGTGCTTCAGACATAAAAGTAACATTTAGGAAAAGGAGTCCCTGCTCCGAAGAGCTTACAATCTAATTGGTAGGTGGAACATACAGAGACAGTAGGAGGGCGTTCTCGTAAGTGCGTCTGCAATGGGCCAAGCTTTTTGTATGCGGTCTATAGTATCAGCCACGGAGCTACTCACATGCTTCTTTAAGCAGATGTGTTAGAATGTGGGTCTTAAAGGTGGATAGAGAGGGTGCTAGTCGGGTATTGAGGGGAAGGGCATTCCAGAGGTGAGGGGCAGTCAGTGAGAAAGGTTTAAGGCGAGAGAGGGCTTTAGATACAAAAGGGGTAGATAGAAGACATCATTGGGTGGATCGCAAGAGTCGGGATGGTGCATAGCGAGAAATTAGAGCTGAGCTGTAAGGAGGGGCAGAAGAGTGTAAAGCTTTAAAAGTGAGGAGGAGAATTGAGTGTGAGATACGGGATTTGATAGGAAGCCAGGAGAGGGATTTCAGCAGGGGAGACGCTGAGACAGATTTAGGAAAGAGTAGAGTGATTCTGGCAGCAGCGTTTAGGATAGATTGTAGGGGAGACAGGTGAGAGGCAGTAAGACCGGACAGCAGAAGGTTCCAGTATTTGAGATGGTAGAGAATGAGGGTCTGTGTCAGAGTTTTAGCTGTCGAGCAACAGTGGAAGGGCGTATCTTTGTAATATTGCGGAGGAAAAAACGACAGGTTTAGCTACCTTTTGAATGTGAGAGAGGAGTCTGTGACCCCCAGGGCAGCGTGCTTGGGCTACTGCATGTATAGTAGTTCTTCCAACAGTAATGTGGAAGGTGGTAGTAGGGCCAGGTTTGGCATGAAATATAAGGAGTTCTGTTTTTGACATGTTAAATTTAAGTCGGCGGAGGATCATGTTGCATTGGGCTTCTCTTCCTTGTGTTTATACTGTACAATGTCACATACCCAGTAGCACTCCTTAAGACAAATATATATGGTGAGGTGGGTCTGGGGTTGAGTTTACATGGGTTTGTGTGCGCAGATTTAAATTGTTTGGAGGTCTGTGACTCCTCCCCATTTCCAAACTTACTCTGCCCACCTTTAAAGCAGCAGTCCAAGCTGTCGTTTAAAAAAAAAAATCCCTTTGATATGTGCATCAATACAATCCACACATTGATAAGTAATTAGCTAAGTTGCGATAGATCGGTGAAGATTCGGCTCGGGGGTTCACTAAATGGTTGCCAGTGTAGCAGAAGAGGACCAAAAATGCAAAGTTCTCTGGGGTGATCATGTGACCAGGCAGTCACTGGATACAATTGAGTTTTGCACAGCTAGGGAGAGGGCAGCGTTCAAAAAAGGGGGGTAGGGGTTGCCAGAGCCTGTTTCAAAAGAGGAAGGGGATGTGACTTTGTAAATGGTTGCTATAGAAACAAAAAATGATTGTTACATTATGATACATTAAAATTTTAATTCAGAGTTGTTTAAAAAAAAAAGTACTACTACTAGTAGCATTATACTAAAAAAGAATACAGATGCACAGTAATACCCTCTATAGATATACCAAGAATTGTTAAGTGTGAGTGTGTGTGTGTGTGAGTTTATGACATGTGGAAGGAAGGTGGAGGGGTGAGAGTCATGGCGAGGGGGGTGAAGGAGAGACATGGCGAGGGGAGGGGGGTGAAAGAGACATGGCGAGGGGAGGAGGGTGAAAGAGAAACATAGGGAGGGGGATGAAATAGAGACATGGGAATGGGTTTAAAAGAGAGACATGGGGAGGGGTGAAAGAGACATGGGGAGCAGGTGAAAGAGACATGGGGAGTGGGTGAAAGAGTCATGGGGAGCGGCGGTGAAGAGATATGGGAGCAGGGGTAAAGAGACATGGGGAGCAGGGGTGAAGAGACATGGGAGCAGGGGTGAAGAGACATGGGGAGAGGGGTTGAAAGAGACATTGGGAGGGGAGGGTGAAAGAGACATTGGGAGGTGATTGAGAGACATTTGGAGGGGGGGTGATAGAGAGACATTTGTAGGGGGGGGTTGATAGAGAAACACGGGGAGGGGGTGCAAGAGACATAGAGAGGGGGGTGAAAGAGAGCCATGGGGTGGGGCGTGAAAAAGAGACATGGGTAGAGGGGTGAAAGAGACATGGGGAGGGAGGCGATAGAGAGACATGAGGAGGGAGGCGATAGAGAGACATGGGGGGATGAAAGAGACATGGGGAGGGGGGGTGAAAGAAATCCATGGGGAGGGTGGGTCCATGATCCTCAGTTGCTTGAAGAGTAGGCCCGGGTGAGTAGTTTTTTCTTCTTCACAGGTCCGGGAGATGTTGATCGGACGGCTTCTTAGGGTCAAATAAGACATGACAGACCTTATATAAGGCCTGTGACATCACATTTGACTGACAAATGATATATCCACCAATCTAATTGGTGGATGTACCATGTGATGGCTTCCATTTTATTTTTTGGCAGAAATGACATCATCTTAAGTGATTGGATAATAAAGGAACTATTGGATCTCAATATAAATGTAGAAAATATGCAGGGCCAAAGCTATGACAATGCTGCAAATATGCGGGGAAAGCATAATGGAGTTCAAAGACATGTTGAACATGAACCCACGTGCGTTTTATGTACCATGTACAGTAGTTCTCATTATTTGAACCTAGTGGTTAACAACACTGCCAAACCCAATATAGGTGCCATTTAAATTTTGGGCTTAATTCAACCGTTGTATAATTTCTTCCCCAGGTCCACCAACAGATAGATCATTCTTTTAAAATCCTTACCCAATTTAACACTAAAGAGAGTTTGTGAAACACGTTGGGAGTCTCGTATTGATGCAGTTAGACCAATTCGATACCATCTGGGAGCGCTCTATGTTGCGTTAGTGTATATTAAAGAAGATGTGACATTTAAAAGTGAACATCATGGCCCCCAGAGTAGAGCTGTTGCGTACACTCTCGCAAAATCTATTTGTGACTATAAATTCATATGTTGTGTAATATTTTGGTATGACATATTAAGTACAATCAATCCAGTGAGCAAGCAGTCTATAAACTATGACAAAAACAAGTCCAAAGACCAAATCTGGGGCTCCAAAAAACAATCCCAACAGTAGATTTGGGGCCCTGTTTGTTTAAATCAAAAACACTACAGTAATGTCCAATCCTTTGTCTCATAAATAGAAAGGTATCCTTACCAACTCCACTTATAAATGGTGTAAATGATCAGTCTAGGGGTTTACAGTATATACATGTAGAAAAGATGGTGCCTAGCTGGTTCTGCTCTGTTATTGAGCTATCACAAATCAGCTGTAAATGTTCACATGGAATGGCACCTAGTTAACTTTTTAAATCAATAACTGTAGACTTGCTAGTCGGCCAATATCATAGACTCTATCCTCAATAATAACAAAGTGGAGACTCATGGTTATCAAAGGGTGCATCAGTTCAATCCTGCTCCTGTGGGTTGCTGCAGGGCACCTTTTGGTGTGTTGTTCGCTAGGGAGATAGTACAAAGTGAAAAATGTGCGATGCACAACCGGAACGAAAAAATAAATGAACTGGAGAGAGGGTACAGTAACTACACAATTTGCTTTTAATAACTCATCTAATCAAATGACCGGCAACAAAACGCACGCGCACACAGAGGTTTTCAAACATCTCTATGGAGCTTGGTCCCACCCCCCGTTCGCGTCACGTGTCACTCACGCGCGGTGCGCTCACGGGACGATCGTGCACCACTCCCCAGCTGCGACACAACACCCGTAACAATGCCCACCTGTCTCCTGCGCTCTGCGTCCAATCACAGCTCCCGCGGGGGCCACACCTCCGTTCCGCCTCTCACTTTCATTGCTCCAGTCCTCCTATTTAATCTCTGCTTGCTCAGTTACAAATTGCTGAGCATAGACCATAGTAGCCTTGTGTTCCTACATTCCTGCTGTGCCTTGCCTCTCTTGCTTTCAGTTTGACCTCATGTGTACCGACCCGGCTAGACTCTTGGACTCTCTCTGTATAACGACCCCAGCTTGCCCTCGACTACCTGCATCTCTCCATCCCTGACCACGGATATAGGACATTCTTTTAACCCACCAGCTCCAACCCTCGACCTCGGCACAACGGACATCTACCGTTACTGGCTCCTCCCCATGACCGCGGCAAGTATCTGGACTACCCTCTCTCTCCAACCCCGACCCGGCTACGCTGACAATCCAGGCGTGCCTCCACTGCTGTGGGTGCGCAGTTTCTACTTTCCCACCTCAGTACCGGGGGTCCGCCTTGTTCGTGGTGAGTGCAAGGGTCACAATTAGAGAGGGTTGGGGTTCCTTACAATGCATCTGATCTCAGACGTGCTATTAGAGAGGGTTGGGGCTCCTTTGAATGCATCTGATCTCTGACGCGCTATTAGAGAAAGTTGGGATTCCTTACAATGCAGATTTCAGACGCGCTGTTAGAGAGGGTTGGGGCTCCTTACAATGTATTTGATCAATGCATTGTAAGGAACCCCAACCCTCTCTAGTGTCTCCATCAGTGCCAACAGTGTCAGTGGCCATGTGAGCCCCCACCCTCTTCTTCTAACACATTTCTTCACCCTCTCACCCTCTTTTTCTGCTCCCTCTTTATTGCTCCCCCCTCTATTTCCCTATTCAAATTTATTTTTTATTTTTTTACTATTCATTTGAAGTTAGACATATATATATATACTAGCTGAGAGACCCGGCGTTGCCCGGGATGTGAACCGTGCTCACACTGACACACTGCTCATTGTTCACACTGCACACTGCACACTGCACACACACACTGCACACACACTGCTCATTGGTCGAACTGACGCACACTGCGCACACACAGCTCACAGTGACACACACTGCACACTGCACACACACTGGTCACACTGACATACACTGCTCACTGCTCACACTGCGCACACACACACATACACAGCTCATTGCTCACACTGACACACTGCACACACACTGCTCACACTGCACACACTGCACACACTGACACACTGCTCAGACTGACACACACTGCATACTGCACACACACTGCTCATTGGTCACACTGCACACACTGACACACTGCTCATTGCTCGCACTGCACACAGTGCACACACACTGCTCATTGCTCACACTGCACACACACTGCTCACACTGACACACACTGCACACTGCACACACACTGCTGACACTGCACACACAGTGGACATTGCTCACACTGCACACACTGACACACTGCTCATTGCTCACACTGCACAGTGCACCACACATACACACACAGTTACAGACAATATTAGACAGTTACACACACTCACACACAGTCACACACACTTACACAGTTTCAAACAGTTTCACACAGTCATAGACACTTACACAGACTTACACACACTCACACACTGTGAAACACTTACACACACTGTCACACACAGTCACACACAGTCACAGACACTTCCACACAGTTTCACACAGTCACAGACACTTACACACAGTCACAGACACTCACACACAGTCTCACACAATTACACACACCAGCACCAACACCCGCTCCCCCCCCCCCATCCTCCTGCGCAGGCAGCGGGGACAATGGTGGGGAGAAGGTGAAGCGGGGACCGGAGGGGCATCCCCCCTCCCATCTCACGTCCCGCGGCCTGTCACGCGGTGACAGGGGGGAGCCGGGAGCGGAGGGGCATACCCCCTCCCATCTCACGTCCCGCGGCGACAGGGGGGAGCCGAGACCAGAGGGGCATCCCCCCTCCCATCTCACGTCCCGCGGCCTGTCACGCGGTGACAGGGGGGAGCCGGGACCGGAGGGGCATCCCCCCTCCCATCTCATGTCCCGCGGCCTGTCACGCGGTGACAGGGGGGAGCCAGGAGCGGAGGGGCATCCCCCCTCCCATCTCACGTCCCGCGGCCTGTCACGCGGTGACAGGGGGGGGCCGGGAGCGGAGGGGCATCCCCCCTCCCATCTCACGTCCCGCGGCCTGTCACGCGGTGACAGGGGGGAGCCGGGAGCGGAGGGGCAAGAGCAGCACGTAGCATGTGGAGGGGGGGGGAGCTCACCCGTCCTGCCGCTGCCTCACTCATCCTGCCGCTGCCTCACTGATCCGGCCGCTGCCTCACTCATCCGGCCGCTCCCACCTGGATGTGAGGCAGGAGGCCGCGTGTTGTGGCCGCTCCCCCGTGTGTGTACCGGGCGCTCGCTCCGCTCCCCCGCTGACTGTAGCGGCGCCGGGGTGTGAGGTTGGGGGGGGTGAGCTTGGGGGGGGATGAGCTTGGGGGGGGGGTGAGGTGTGTGAGCTTGGGGGGGTGGGAATGTGTGTGTGTGTGTGTGTACACGGGACTCCGGGTAAATTCGGGCACAGGGAGGGTGGGGGGGGTGTGGAAGTTGAGGTGCGGTCCAGCTGACGGGGGAGAGTGAGGGGCACCGGGAGGGGATTGTGTGTGTGTGTCCCCGTCCGTGTCCATGTGTGTGTCCCTGTGTGTGTGTGTGTTTGTGTGTCCTTTGGCCCGTCGCTCCGCCTCAGGCCAATGAGAGGTGTGCGGGGGCGGGCCAAGGGACCAATGAGATTTCCCCTAGGGACACCGGACATCCAGGCAGGCAGGCAGGCAGGCAGGCAGGCAGGCATACAGTGCTTTCACTAATATAGTATAAGATATAGGAATTAACTGCATCATTAGCTATTTTGCACATAGTGGGTGCAGGATTGGTGCAAAACTGTGCAACATCAATGGTGGATAGATAAATATCTAGTAATGTTAATGAATTGTAATAAACTTTATTTCATGATTGTCAGGATATTGTACATATGAAATGTATTTGTAGTGAGTTTTATGTTATATATTGTATTATGTGTATGTTAGGCTGTCGTTTTTTAGCACACGTCATGAGTGACAGGAGTATCAACCAATCACGATTGTCATAAGATCAATTTGAGAGACAATCTATTTCCCCCAATTGTGTATCACCTGCCATTATATAAGGCAAGCTTGGACTGTGCTAATTACCCCTGAAGAAGTGCGCATGCGCACGAAACGCGTTGGGTGTTTTTAGAGAATCACTTCGTTAGTGAACACCATAAGGAGCGGACCCCTGCATCAATCCCTAGTTCCAGCCGACGGAAGAGACGTGTGGCAAGCAGTAAGCGGCGAATAGCTCCACCCAGCGAGTGACGTCATTCCGGACGGAAAATCTCGCGAGGGTTGGCCTGCAGAGACGCCCGGCCTGAGAGTTATCAGAGGAGGCGCCGGCGGCCATTATAGAAGTACCACACGCCTAGGAACAGCTGATACCGGACTGCATCTCCTGCTATCACTGCCTGAAAACTCTGGATTGTTGTAAGTAGGATTCCGGTTTTTACACACCGGATCCTAGACCTGCTCCATAGTTCACTGCCATTTTTTAGTAATTGTTCTAATAAATCTCTGTTATATTGTCAGCCTTTCTGTCAGTGTTGTTAGTGGTGTATGTCTTGTGTGTGTGAGTTACATGTTTCAGATATGCAGTGTCACACTATGATTTCTCTCTTTATCTTCCCTGCATTATATACCACGGTTGCTGCTGTGGAGTCTGCTGTCTGGCAACTGGATCACCTGTACTGGACACTGCAGCACATCTTTGGACTTATTTTCCTTTTTGGACATTTGAGGCGCCGGTCTGTATTGTTTTCTCTGTGTTTCTCACTAAGGGCCTCATGCAGTAAGCGTCGATTAAGTGAAATCGGCAAGCTTACCGATTAGTCATGTTAATGGCGATTTTTCCTCTCCGTATGCAGTAAGTGCCGAATACATTCAAAATCAACCCGAAAACAAATCCGCCCACTCTCACGATGATTAGCCGATCACACACAGGTGTATCGGCGTGCGTGGCGGGGTGCTGATAGGTTGCCCAATCACAAATCTTGCTGAATCAGGCGAAACAAGCATGTATTGGATTGCGCGCCATATTTAAAGGCAACGTGTACTGCTAATCATTCTCTGTGTTGTTGGGAGTGAGAGAGAGAGAGACGCACAGAGCTGGCTGATTGAACATTTGCATATTGACGGAGAGACTTGTTGTGTATTGGGTGAGCTTTGTCCATTGTTGTTTTGTTTACATCTTTGTCTTGTTTTATATGTGGAAGTGTTTCGTGTGATTGGCTGTACATTAGTTGTCTGTTTTTTGTGAGTGCTGGAAGTATGCCCGCAAAGCGTGGGAAGAGTGATGCTGGTGGGAGTGGGAGTGCTACTCGTGCGAGTACGCGTCGGAGTGAACGTACTGTTCAGGGGAGTGATGTTGCTGGTGCACCGAGTGGTGTTGCTGGGAGTGGGAGTGTTGTTGCTGGGAGTGGGAGTGCTGTTGCTGGGAGTGGGAGTGCTGTTGCTGTGAGTGGGAGTGCTGTTGCTGTGAGTGGGAGTGTTGTTGCTGGGAGTGGGAGTGCTGTTGCTGGGAGTGGGAGTGCTGGTGCTAGGAGTGGGAGTGCTGGTGCTAGGAGTGGGAGTGCTGGTGCTGTGAGTGCTGCTGGTGGCGCAGTTGCTGATGGGGTGGATGGTGGTGGCGTGCTTGCTGGTGGGCAGCTTTTGGAGGCTCTTCCATTGGAAGAAGGAGAGTCCAGTCAGCACCAGCCAAGCTCTGACCCTAAACCTGCTCGGAAGAAACGTGTGGAGAAGCCACGTAATCCTCGCTTCAATGACCAGGAAAATACAGCTCTTGTCACTGGCATTCTGGAGCACTATGACAGTATATATGGACATTTACTAGGTAAGTGTACCTTTACATTTATTATTCAAATACATGTGATCCTAGGTCATCTGAGTTTTGTTCATATGCAAATATGGGTTCAGAATATCTTTCTATGTTAATTAGTCTGGAAACACAGCTTTTTATCATGCCTTACAAGGACAACTAAACACAGGCGGTCAATTTGCCATAACTGCATACAATATGAATGCAACCTTGCTTACATGTATAGGTTTAGTAGTGAATGCTCATGTGCTTCACATATTACACATAAAACAGCATGTTTGCTATCTCTTGGAACAGCTAGCAGTGTAGGAAACTGGTGCTTCTATTATTAATCATTTACCTCATATATTTTATATGTTTTTCAAGGGCGGACAAGTTCAGCAAGCAGAAAAGAAATGTGGGACACAATAGTCATTGGTGTCAATGCGTGTGGGAATCATGTGAGGGACAAGCGGAATTGTCACAAGAGATTTGATGATATTAGGTCCAAATTGAAAAAGAAAATACAACACCAACGCGTGCATGCTACTGGCACTGGAGGTGGGCCCACACCACAACGTCTCATATTAAGTCCATTGGAGGAGCTGCTTCGGGCAAAATTACTTCCCGTCGTCGTGGAAGGCTTACCTGGTGACCGTGATATAGGAATTTACCCCTCACAATTTCCACCAGGTGAGAAATATTACTGTACTAGGCGTGTCGTTGCTTACAGTTATTTTGCATAGTTACACTGCTTTTTATACTGTCTTCACAATATAAGCATACCTGCATCTATATATGTATATGTCTGATTCTGTATATATATATATCTCAAAATAGACATATATGTTGTAGTCCTACTAAAAGCAGTAACTAATATAGCACGTGCCATTGCGTGCTCATTTACATGTGAATTCCCAAAATGCATTGCTGCAGTGGAAGCAATTGATGGTGGGCGAAGATGGGGAACAACAGGGTAGTACACATGTGTAACACATGTTAATCAGAAATTATTACTAGCTACAGGTACAGAACAGAAATATGTATAATATTATTGTGTATTTTATTTATTTTACTCCGACAAACATGACATTACTGCCTATTTTAAGCATGCATCAAATATATTGCATGCAACGGCCTACAAACATCACTTGCACTAACACATCTATAGTTGTTTATGAAAAGGTCCATTTTTGCTTTAACTCATATACAGACAGCATAATGAGGCACACGTATCATATTTTATGTCATTGTTTTCATAACTTAAAAACTGCACACGACTATTTAGCTCATCTACCATTGTGTTAAAGCAGCTGCAATTAATATCTCATCACAGCATACACTTCAACAGAGGGGGTGGGGTTCAGCACACACACTAATTACAGCCTCATTTTAGGGTCAACTTAGTTCACACCATTTTCACCTGTTTCAAGTAATTGAAAGGTGTGGCTGATTAGGCTTTTTGGGGAAGTGAATACCGTTCTTACAACCTGACTAGCACAACTGAAGTTAATCACACTCATTTGAAAGCTTCACTTTAGCTACTAAATGCCCCAACAACTCATTACTTATCAAAGCGTACGTCACACATTAGTTCACTCATATCTATAGTTGAACTACTACTATCAACGACACATTATCACACACTACATGTGTTGTCTTGTTGAGTCACAGCCACATTCAGGTGTGCCACATCTTATATTAATGTACCACACATATCCTCTACCAAAAACAACACTTTTTGCAATATGACCACCTTCATGATAACCATTGTGAATGGTCATCTCATGATAGTTATGTACATTATGATACTGATATCACTACACAACATATGATTTTTATGTACAAATTTTATCTATTTATCCTCACGCATTACTGCAGGAACATAGTATGTTTTATGTTAGGGAACTCAAAAGTTCTAAGTACACAGGCATGCACATTGTTATTACAACTATTTATGTTCACTTTCACACACACATTTTGGGTTAAGGAAATGATGCTGTTAGGTACTCATAAATACAGAACATACAATAACTGTTTGTTCAATATTTACACATGTAAATGTAAAACTTATGTTATTGTTATATATAGTTGCCCCTGAAGGACATGTGTCACCTGAGACTGAACAAGTGTCTTCACCTGGGTCAGCCAGCTCAACACACCTAGAAGGTGAGTGTATCAGTTGGTGGCCATATAATATGTGCTCTTCTATATGTTATGTTGTCATGTTCATTATTTGTTTTGCACATCTTCTTTAAATAGGATTACTTAGTGTCAGTGAAAATGAAGTGTAAGGCAACTTGTATTGTGTTAGTGATGTTAACTATCATGTAGGAGTTGTGAGTTTACAGCAAGTTTTCATTCACTCATATTTCATACTGAGTCCAAACATTATTCTTAAGTCAAGGTAGTTTTTAATGTGAGGTTATAAAACGTATGGAAACATGTTAGTTGTTACTTATGACACAGTACAATTACATAGTAACACAGCAGAGATTAACATGCCATTTAATAATGTGTACATTTATTTGTAGAACATGATGAAGAGGATTTTGATGATGATGATGATGATGATGATGCCGCCGCCGCCGCCATAGACACACAAATACAAGCAAGTGACCATGAAGAGGTTCCAATTGAAACTGTTTTACCGCCAAAACGTCCAGCAAATACCACATATGATGCAATTGTAGCTTCTGAGGGAAAAATTGTGGAAGCAGAAAATCGTCGCCATTCTGACCTGATGACAGTGCTGGAAAGGATGATTGCACTGCAGGAAGAAACAGTTTCACAATTGGCACATCTCCACAGAGTCTTCATTGAAGTGCCTAAACAGTTGCAAAAAATCAACACCTCATTCGAAGCATTAGTTGTTCAGCAAACACAAGCTAATTACTGGAGAATGACTAATGTACCACAATTCAACACCTCCCAGCCAGGATCTGTTCATGCAGGTCAGTTTTCATCACATTCATCTGATATTCATTCACCAGGCCCAAATGTTACCGGTCAAGTAGCAGACATTGCTGTGCAGGTTCCTGATGACATCCTACCGCTGCCATCTGTACAAATTCAGCAGCAGACACCTACAAAGGAGGCGACAAAAACAAAACAAGACACACATGAAACAGACCAACCATCACTTGTGCAGTGTCTACCAACTTGCTCACATGTGTCAGTGGGCACAAGCCCTGTCCGTGAACAGTCACTACCCAAAAGCCCTGTAGGTGAGTCACTGCCCAAAAGCCCTGTAGGTGAATCGCTGGCCAAAAGCCCTGTAGGTGAATCACTGCCCAAAAGCCCTGTAGGTGAGTCACTGGCCACAAGCCCTGTAGGTGAGTCACTGGCCACAAGCCCTGTAGGTGAACAGTCACTACCCAAAAGCCCTGTAGGTGAGTCACTGCCCAAAAGCCCTGTAGGTGAGTCACTGGCCACAAGCCCTGCCCGTGAAGTGCCAGAGGCCACTCAAAGTGGCTCTGTTGTACCTAAAGTTGGTGGCAAAAGAAAAAGGAAAATTCAAGAGACAACAAGCAGGCCTGTTACTCGCTCGCAAAAAGAACAAAAAAAATAAATTTTAAAATTCACAAAATATGTCTTTGGCCTTGTTTTGTTGACTTCAGATTATCTAATTACTATTGTATGTATGCTGAAGACTGTGTTGTTTCCAAACTTTCAAGTATGTTCTTGTACACGTGAATTTTTGGAAATGTTAACACTCCTAATTAATGAATAGTGTTATAAATATTGATGTATTAATCGTCTGTTCAGTAATGCTCCACCAGGAGCCAGTTGCTAAGTTTAGAGAAGCTGCCATTGACTTTGCAGCAAAACATTGCATTTGGGTGTGTTAATTGATGTAATCATTGCATGTGCATATTATTTTCATGCAATTATAAAAGCACCTATTTAACTGCAAACATCTTTCTTGTACGTGTACAGCAGGATTTTGTGTTAAATATTACTTACCTTTGGTGGCCATTGTAATGTTGTCCTTTAATCATTTATGTGTTCTTGTTTCAAGAACATCTCTGAATTTATACTAAAATATATGTAGTATGTATTGATATATGCACACACACACACAGACACACACTGTGTGTGTGTGTGTGTGTGTGTATATATATAGTACTATCTAAACTGGTATAGATGTATTTACAAAAAACATACACTTCATGCTTCCTTGTGAAAACACACTATTTTAATAATACAGGCCTAATGTTTGACAACTATACTAAGTGTGAGCCTCTAACATTATTGGGTGCAAACAAATGTTTATGACTTAATTCACTCATGTTTATCACCATTTAAATAGGTTTCATACAAGGCCTACTTACTGCCATCAATATGTTGTGTGTACTCCTGCAATATAAAAAAAAAAAAAAAAGATACATTTTATATATATATATATATATATATATATATATATATATATATATATATATATATATATATATATATATATATATATATATATATACATACATACATATACATATACATATATACACACACACACACACACACACACTATACATATAGTACAATATACACTTTATATATATATATATATTTTTATGAGAGATATATTTATATATATATAGATACACACGTATTTAAACTCATGCAGACAGGTAGTTAACCAGACTTTCAAATACACACAGAAAAGTATGTGGGAAAAAAACATTTCATTTTGCAGTTGTGTGTGTATTTACTGATATGGCTGTCTAAGCACTATTTTCACACAGTGCTCTTTGTTATTTTTCTAGAAAACTCAATGTTACTGAAATAAGTGTAGGAATGTTTTCACAAACGAGATAAAAAAATGATACATGTTTTTCCCACATTCGCCTATCACTAACCACAAAACTTAACCCAATTAAAAGGACACATCCAATTGGCGTTTGAAATAAGGAGTAAAAGTAGTTACTTTTGTTGACCTTGAAAACGAAACACAGGAATTTGTTAGCCATTGAGCAGAATCATTTTGATGAGCAAAGAAGACAGAACTGCACACATCTTTTGTGCTACTCTGACATGGCTGATGAATTCGTTAACAATATGAATCCCCTTTTAGGGTATAAGTACATGGTTTCAGAAGCAATTTTAAACAGTCGCGGACACAAAGCAAGCACACGCCAAATCTATGATTTGATTCGAGCTAAATATCCTTATTACCAAGACCGTAGGCATGCGCGGAATTTTAATTCCTCAATAAGATTCACTTTATCAACTAATGACTTTTTTGAACGTGTGCAGGATAAGCTAGAACACACCTATGGTTTCTGGAAGATTGCAAAGGAAAAGCATTTTACCCTGAAAGAGGGCACATACTGTATATTGTTGTGAAAGGCATATTTATTCCTAATGCCAATAGCAATGGATCCGCTACTACTGTTCCGTGTGAATCGATACCTGCTGCAATATCTGCACCCTCCATTCCTGAAACCCACATTGTACAACAACAAAAGTACTATGATTATGTACCAAGCCTTTCAGCTGAAAATGCATTGGAATGGGAACCAGAAGAAATGAACCTACCTCCCGACCAATTGTTTGAAGAAAGCAGTGGCGATTCCTATGAGCGCTTCATGGAGGAGATGTGTGTCATACTGGATTCAGCGGGTGGGTCAAGCGTGGATGAAAATGCCTTGCATTTCTGGAGCGACCAGTTGCAGCCAGACGAAGAGTTAATTCTAGAAGAATGGTAAATATAACAACCGTTATGCGTTGACTGTGCGTTTAAATGTTTTTTTTTTTTTTTTTTAACCACCATTTTCCCTTTCAATGCGTGGATACAGCGTAACATTGCAGACTGCATAACATGTAGCGATCACAAAGAAATTGTTGCCGAATACAATATAGTATAACCTGAAAGAGTAGTACACATTGCTGACGGAATAAATATACGTACTTTCCTATCCCTTTAACCATAGTAGCAACATTTTAACATAACTCTAACACATACCTGTTTTGTTATCATGCAACATTTAAAAGCGGGTCCACCACGTATGACGTGGGACCCTTGTCATGGCCCAAGGCGTCCTTAAAAAGGATTACGGATGTAAGTCCCGCCCCCAAGCGACGTGCGCGCCTCAAAGCCTATTGGCTGTCATGTTTTGTTATAGTAACGGTAACTGCAGTGTGTCATGTGTGCGGCTCAGTGTTTGTAGCCGTAAAGTGGGCGTTAGCCGAATGTTAATTGAGTGGGAGGAGAGTTAGCGTGCGTTTCACGCTGGTTTAACATGACGTCACACGTATTGCATTTGCGCATTGTGTTATCGGCCGTCATTTCTGTCCAAACACGTCTGTTTAAAAAGAATACAGATGTACTCGTTTAGAACGAATGTAGTTTCGTATTCATTGTATTTGAAATAAAGATTTTATGTTTAATGGTATTTTCAAGATGTATTGAACGCACAACGTACGCTTTGTTTTGCGCATGCGCTAACAGTTAGTGCAGCCAAGCGTGAAGTGCGTGCGCACACTAAGATGTGCGCGCACATTTTTCAGTATACAGGCAACGTTCACATAATATACATAGTTATGCCTGCTACAAATTTAAAGAAACATTACATACTGATATACACTTGTACTTCTAACATATAAGTGAGTGACGTGTGTATGTACACAATCATATAGAGCTGTGTAACGCGTTGTCACGGATACATATATAGTAAGGTGCCATATTTGACCATCATGTGTTTGCTGTATTTCAGAGATGTCGGGGAAGATACAATCGGATCAATGTATGATTTCAGAAGAGTCTACCTTTATATGAGATGATTGTGAGGAGGAGCCACCGACTACTATACTACATATGGAACTAATTTTATATTGCTTGCAGCGCTTATTAACAAACAATTAAAAATGTGATACCCTTATGCCTATATTGCATAAGCACTTAATTAACATAATGATGTTGCAAAATAGTGCCTCATGAATTTTTATTGAGTGTTCTTTAATGACTACTATCATTTTATGGCATGGTGTGTTTTATATATAACAACCATTCCCACTCTGCTAACACATTTGTGAATTCTATTGTGTAATGGAACGTATGACTGTCGAAACTATGTAACAATAATAATAATAATAATAATAATAATTATAATATGAGCATGTTCATGTATAGCGCTGCTAGTTGTACACAGCGCTTTACAGACACATTTTTCAGGCTGAGGTCCCTGGCCCGTGGAACTTACAATTTATTTTTTGCCGCCTGAGGCACAGGGAGATAAAGTGACTTGCCCAAGGTCACAAGGAGCCGACACCGGGAATTGAACCAGACTCCCCTGCTTCAAAATCTCAGTGCCAGTGTGTGTCTTTACTCACTGAGCCACTCCTTCTCCCAATGTAAAGGACACTTACAACCAACTAGCCATTTCTTGTTAAAAATCTCTTGTTACATGGGTATGTTGATAAAATGGTTTGGGACTGTAGCAAATAATGTTATTGGCCAGATGTTGTGGTCCCCTACAATGCATGATGTTCTGATTATGACATCAACATCATGTAATGAAGTACGTTTCTGTGTATATTTCATTAACCTAACTAACTATAGTTTACTGTGTTTAGTAAACGTTCTAAAAATACATAGTATAGTCAATATGATGATATAAGCTACCATAATAAAGCTGGTGTTATCATTTGTCGGTGTTATACATGGATCCTACACAAATTGATACAGACACAAACAGTTGTCTTACAAAGTGTGTCTATGCTAATGTGCACGTGATTGACGTTACAATTGTGAGAATACTTGATAATTATCATCATGATAATGATGAAGTGACGTGATTTATATTGCGAAAATATTACCAACATTGTCATATTGGTAAATTAGAAATGCTAAATGACAGTAACATTTGCAACAAAATTGTGTTTTCTGTTAACAGTTTTACACTTGGTACATGTAGGACACATCCACACACGTGTGACTTATACATACACATGTCACAAATGTAAATTAATGTTGACTATTAATTCCTAGCATTAAAAAACACCTACATTGCTAAATCTAAGATGTAGTACGCATTGTTGTGATTACAGGCATTCATGCATGGAGTGTTATGATCAGTCAATTTCATCCGTGATGAATGATCTCCCGTAAGTAAACACATAAGTACAGTTATCCCCTTTTCTCCAAACACCTCTATATTACATTAATGGAATTTATAAGGAAACATACATAAAATGTGATGAAATGTGAGTAATCATTTTCTAATACAATGCACATGAAAGCTCAAGAGTAGCTAAATGCATATACATGATACAGAAAGTACATGTATGTTACATTTGTGTTAAAACCAATATGTAGGGTTTTTACTTCAAATAATTATAGGAAGATTGAGGTAGGCACATCTTATGAGAGATGTCAGCAAATATACATACCATGATCAGTCATACTGGAGATATACCTATAATGCAAAGGAACAATATATAAATTGCAAACATTGACATGCCATCTTCAGTACCGTAAACAACACAGCAAAGTGTGTATTTGGTGTTGAATGTGCAACACCATGTATATTTAATGACATTCAAAATGTAAATCAGCCTGGTGTACACATCATATGGATGTACATGTTACACTGCACCAATAACATTTTATGTAAGCATACTAGAAGCATGAATGAGTATGGGCATAATATGTGTATTGTGTTAGCATAAGGAACAACACAATGCTAAAATATTAGTGATTTGTTACCCCAGTTGTATTCACATACACACAACTAAAGTACAATTGAAGAGGGATTATATAACCTGTGCAACAATAACATACCGGTGCCACATCCCTTTGTGCACACAGCAGAGAAAAGAAAGGTGTGCAACCGATATTCATCTGTGTCCTACCAGAAGGGTATATAAAAAAACATTATTGTTAAGATAACATAATGTAACTATAAAAGTATAACTTGGAACATATATGTTTTTACTTACAAGAAAAAAATGAATTGATGAGATTCTGGCGTGTCTGGCCACCACTGGCTGTTTGTTCATTTTCAGCAGCTACATGGGTGGGATGCTTGTCTACCAAAGGCTCAGCTAGGTCTGACTGTACATTGTGCCTGAGTGCAACATTGTGCAAAATGCAACAGGCAAGGATAATATCAGACACTTTTTGAGGCTTGTATAGAAGAGCCCCACCAGTTCTGTCCAGACACCTAAATCTGGTCTTGAGTAGGCCAAATGTCCTCTCTATAACAGATCTTGTAGATATATGGGCTGCATTGTACCTGTCCTCTGCTTCAGTTTGAGGGTTTAGCACCGGAGTCAAGAGCCACGGCCTAATTCCGTATCCTGAGTCACCTATAATGAATGGAGCACACATAAGCTGACATTAGTGATCAAATTGTACAATGCCAACATTCCTATATAAAAATGTGTTTTGTGTTATAACATGTAAATGTGTACTCACCCAGCAGCCAACCATGTTCAAAATGTCCCTCTTCGAACGCATGGAAGACTGAAGAGTTCCTCAGGATGGAGGAATCGTGACTGGAACCAGGGAATTTGGGTACCACATGCATTATCCTCATCGTGGCATCACATACCACCTGTACATTGAGTGAATGGTAGTGCTTACGATTGCGGTACACATGCTCACTCTGACTAGGTGCAATCAAAGCAACATGTGTGCAATCGATTGCACCCAGCACACATGGTATCCCTGCTATATTATAAAAGCCAGTCCTGACTTCCAGCCACTCTGTCGCCTCTGTAGGAAAATGAATATAATTCCTAGCGCGTCTATTGAGTGCATAGAGAAACTGGGTCAAGGCCCGCGAGAATGTAGATTGCGAGACCCCGCCCACTATGCCCACAGTTGTCTGGTATGACGCGGAAGCAAGATAATGTAATGAGCACAGCATTTTAACAAGCCCAGGGACTGCACGACCTCTGGCTGTGAAAAAATCTAAATCTCCCCTTATCTCCTGATAAAGAGATAAGATTGCTGCTGAACTCAAACGATAGCGACTTACAATCTCCTCCTCACTCATCCCATCTAACAGGGTTCTCTCCCTGTACAGACGCGGACGAGGCACAACTTGTCTCCTCTGTCTTCTCCTCTGATCTCCTGTCCCTCTCCCTGTCTCTGTCGTATCCGCGTGACTGTCCCTGTCACTGTCACTGTCCCTCGGTGTGTCCCTCCCTTGCCCTATATGATTGTCTTCATCATCAAGCATGTCATAGAAAAGAATGTTCCTCCGTCTCCTAAACAATCTCAACATTTTGAAATGAGTAGCTGTGAATGATCAGGTAATGGGCGTCCTTTAAATAGGTATGTGATGATGTCAGGTGACATAGTAAAATGCAAGGTGTTACATTAACATAATAAAGTACTTCTGTGGCAAGCTGAGTGCAGTTCTTGTTATAAGTATTTGTTGTGTGTATTCTGCAGGGAATGATGATATTTGGCAATGATGTGACGTGAACCTTTGTAGAAACATTGCTTGCAAATAAATAGTTGCATGTGCAATGCATGTAACACTTGTGAACGCAACAGTCAGTCATGTAATTAGGCAAAAAGGCTGAGATTGACGTGGGAAAAGTTTTGTGTAACATGTGTAATTAGGCATGTTATTGTGACATGTTGACAACAATGAATAGTCGTGTGCATATGCATGCATTTGTGTAATGAGGATAGTTGCTATAGAATGAGTTTACAAGGTGTCCCAATGCTGAATTACTGTACATGTGTGTATAAGTTAGGTTGAAGTGCTTGTAATGCTACGGTTACAATGTAAACATGCAATGTGATTGAGCGTCCAATAAGTGACGTCATGAAAATAGGGACGACCCAAAACTAGATGTAAACATGAGAAGACAGATGTACATGAACGTTTAAAGATGCGTGACACATTACAAGCATTGTGTAATGTAAAGGAACATGAATATACTGTGTATGTGTGACATGTGTGACATGTGTAACATCATGTAAATAATTGTCGCTCAGTTCATAAAAATGTGTGATATGATGTGAGGTTCTCCTTTAAGAGTTGAGTATAGTATTTTCCCTTGGCACATCATCACATGATGAGTAATGTTACCCGCAAATGCTGCAAACATGTAAAAGTATAATGTTATGCAAATAATACACGTCAGCTGTGACACAATGCAGGGAATGCCCCCACACTGTAATGCAAATGACGTTTGTATTGTGAGCAATGAAACGTAAACAGTACTATACTGTTATACGTCCCCGCTCCATTGACTCCATTGATGTACAGAAGTTTTTTTTTTCTAAGTGCCGTTGCGGCAGCCTTAGCGATCGTTCTCCCCTCCAAACTGCCAACTTTAGTTGGCGGGAGAAATTGGCCATAACATCTCAATTTCGTAGTGCCGATCAGGCCCGATAAGCTGTTTTTTTTTGTTGAATCCAGCCGAATTAAAAAAGTGGCGATCAGTGGCGAAAACAGGCTTATCGGCAGCCGACTGGCCATAACAAAATAATCGGCTCCGAAACCTGGCGATATCAAGCACTTATCGGCGCTTACTGAATCTCAAACCCAATTTTGGCTATAAAATGGCGATAATTCCCTTATCAACGCTTACTGCATGAGGCCCTAACTGTGTTTGGGTTAGTTTTTTTTTCCTGGCAGCCGTCCTATATTTAGCTATATATCACATTGTGGTTTTTATTGTGTAATATTTTATTTTGATTTATATTAATTATTTTTTCCCATCCCTCAACATGATACGAGCCAGTATCTCAAACAAAAAAAAGCAAAGGAACTATATGACGCACAGATAGCATCAACATCCAAAATTGAAGCAAGTTTGTCTAGTAACAAATATCATGTGCTATCAGAAATTGAGTCAGAAAGCGAACCTGACAGTGCGTCATATACGCCTTTACCTACCCCGGGGGTTAAAACTAACTTTTCTTTTTTAGAGTGGAGGAAGGAAAGGGAACACATCTTTCCCCAGGTAGAAATAAAGAAACCCAGTCTAGAAGTACAGCCACCCATGAATTACAAAAAAAGAAAAAATGCACCAGAGGGAGAAGAGGAGGTACTAATAGAAATAGGTTAAGTAATAGTAAAACTTACCAAAACATCTTTAACCTTAGTCGACACATCCTGACTCCAGTAGAAAAAAGGGTGTTGGGTAAGGGCCTTACATTTGCACCAATATGCGGCCCCAACAGCTTTAATATCCACATTGATGTGCACAAGTTTGCACGAAAACTTGCACTAAAAAAATATTTTCTAAAAGATGCAGTTACTAGTCAATTAGATCGGAAGTCTTTGAATGTAGATTCAATTAAATCACATAACAATTTTAAAGTGAAGTCCACTTTTTATCCCAAATTTGCCCAAGGTCATCTGGTTAACTCCTTTGTGGAGATAGTAACCAGGGAATTTGAAGAGTCTAGTAGGACATATAAAATTCATAGAGACAATTTCAATACTAATGAAAAACTAGCCTTACAACAATTGGAGGACAATAAGAGGATAGTTATAAAACCTGCTGACAAAGCGGGGGGGTATAGTGGTGATGGATATTGAATATTATCTCCAGGAGTCAATGAGACTGCTTGGAGATACAGCCACATACCTCCCCCTTCTAAGTAATCCTCTCAAACAGTTTGAAATTCAACTCACTACATTGCTAAACAAAGGTCTCGAGGAAGGAGCTATAACACAACAAGAACTAGAATTTTTAGATGTACAGTTTTCACGCACTCCCATCTTTTATTTTATCCCAAAAATACACAAGAGCATTACACAACCCCCTGGCAGACCTATCATTTCAGGTATAGGATCACTCACTTCTAATTTATCTTTATTTATAGATCATCACCTTCAACCTTTGGTACATCAGGTCCAGTCCTACCTGCGTGACACAACACATGTCCTTCAGATACTTAGAGATCTGAAATGGGAGCCTGAGTACACTTGGGTGACAGCGGATGTTACCTCATTGTACACTACCATAAATCATGCCAAAGGCTGTCAGGCAATATCACGCAGGTTAGAATTGGACGTCACTACATCACCAGCACTTAAAACATTTTTAGTAGATAGTATTAATTTTATTTTAACCCACAATTATTTTCAATTTAATTCACAATTCTTTTTGCAGATCTGTGGAACGGCGATGGGCACAAGGTTTGCCCCAAGCTATGCAAATCTTTTTATGGACAGTTGGGAAAAAGATTTTATTTGGAACAACTGTCCATTTGGGGCCCACCTTGTGCTCTGGCGCCGTTTCATAGATGATATCATATCTGTGTGGTCAGGCAGCCAGGAGCAGCTTGAATCATTTTTTGAGTATTTAAACTTTAACGATAGGGATTTGAAGTTCACTTTTAATTATAATAAGGAACATATAGAATTCTTGGACCTCGGCATTTATATTTCAGATAACAGAATAGAGACGAAAACATTTTTTAAGCCAGTGCAGGCTAATAACTACCTTAGGGCAGACAGCCAGCACAATCCAAGTTGGATCCGGAATATCCCTAGGGGTCAGCTCACCCGTCTGAAGCGCAACTGTTCAAATCCTGGGGAGTTTGCGCTCCAGGCAGGTGAGCTGAAAGACAAGTTCAGAGATAGAGGCTATCCGGAGCATTTATTTGAAGAAGCGTCTCTACAGGTAGATAAAATTGAGAGGAATACACTGTTAGAATATAATAGCAAAAAGCAAATAAATGAGCTGGAACAAACCAACGGGGTGGCATTTGTCACCCAGTACAACGAGATGGCGCCAAAGATCAGGCATATTTTTAACAAACATTGGCCTATGCTCCTATGTGATAACGTATTATCTAAATGCCTTCCCGAGAAACCAAAAATCATTTTCACAAAAGCAGCAAATATAAAAACACGTTTAGCTCCTAGTTGCCCTCTAGACAATTCGAAACTAACAATAGCAAGTAAAAATAAGGGCTTTTTTACATGCACTAAATGCACAGCTCGTACTTTCAGCAATAACACTAGAACCTTTAAATCAAATGTAACAGATAAAATTTACACTATAAAAACACTGATTAACTGCCACTCCACTTCTGTGATTTATTTATTGCAGTGCCCATGTGGCTTACAATATGTGGGTAGGACGGGCAGGTGCTATCAAAGAAGGATATATGAGCACATTTATAACATTAGACGAGGTTTATCCACACATAGTGTTTCGCACCACTTCAGCGTGCACCATAATAAAAGTCCTGTTGGACTGAAATGTCAAGCTATAGAAAGTTCACAAGTGAATTGGAGGGGGGGTAATCAATTACAACAGATTAGTAGGCGAGAAGCTTACTGGATCTACGAACTGAAAACCCTCTCTCCTAATGGACTTAATATAGACTTCGATCTGGGTGTTTTTTTTTTACTATTCATTTGAAGTTAGACATATATATATATATATATATATATATATATATATATATATATATATATATATATATATATATATATATATATAATATATACAATGAGGGTCTGCGCTTGTGTGTGGAAAACCAGAAATATAGGATATATAAAATTGAATTAACTGATTAAAAATCATAAATATATAAACATATTATTAATAAATCAATATAATGAATACTACTATAATAAATTCTGAATAGTGAAATCAATTCATATACCAAAAGTGCACTGTGAATGTCTGATATAAAAAAAGCTAAAACATACAATTATACAAAAAAATATGTGTGGTGCTGTGAACTTTGCCTTAATCTGCTAATTGCAGATAGTCCTCTAGAGTCCAACAAATAGATCCAATAATTGGGGAGTGACAGAAGCACTATTAGGATCAACCGGCAGCTTCTTAAAAGGGCACAACGACCTCCCTCTCCACCTGCATAGAAAAATATAAGAAAAAAAAGCGCCAAATCCTAGTGCATTACTGTGCAAAAATCGATATATTTAATTCCCAAAAATCTCAATAAAAATGAACTCACAAACATAAAACAATTAAAAGCATTGTATGAGTAATACTCATGCTCCTAGGACCAGGAAACGCTGCTTTGCTGTTGAAGTCCCTCCGTGGCTCCACTGGAACAGATTGCTGCCTCCGTTGTTCACTGCCTGCAGGAACTGACGAATCAGGCACTCCACGATGGTCTCTCCCCCGGTGCACACCAACCAGTTGCTTTTTAGTTCCCACCGGGGACGGTTGAAGTCGCGGACCAGCGGATGACGTCACGGGAACCGTTCTTAATACCGGACCGGTAAAGATACTCAGCAGTTCAATTGCAAGCGTTGAAAAGTCCACTGCACACCTTCCCTAGGGAAATGCGTTGGGTGTTTTTAGAGAATCACTTCGTTAGTGAACACCATAAGGAGCGGACCCCTGCATCAATCCCTAGTTCCAGCCGACGGAAGAGACGTGTGGCAAGCAGTAAGTGGCGAATAGCTCCACCCAGCGAGTGACGTCATTCCGGACTGAAAATCTCGCGAGGGTTGGCCTGCAGAGACGCCCGGCCTGAGAGTTATCAGAGGAGGCGCCGGCGGCCATTATAGAAGTACCACACGCCTAGGAACAGCGGATACCGGACTGCATCTCCTGCTATCACTGCCTGAAAACTCTGGATTGTTGTAAGTAGGATTCCGGTTTTTACACACCGGATCCTAGACCTGCTCCATAGGTCACTGCCATTTTTTAGTAATTGTTCTAATAAATCTCTGTTATATTGTCAGCCTTTCTGTCAGTGTTGTTAGTGGTGTATGTCTTGTGTGTGTGAGTTACATGTTTCAGATATGCAGTGTCACGCTATGATTTCTCTCTTTATCTTCCCTGCATTATATACCACGGTTGCTGCTGTGGAGTCTGCTGTCTGGCAACTGGATCACCTGTACTGGACACTGCAGCACATCTTTGGACTTATTTTCCTTTTTGGACATTTGAGGCGCCGGTCTGTATTGTTTTCTCTGATCTCAGACGCGCTATTAGAGAGGGTTGGGGCTACTTTGAATGCATCTGATCTCAGACGCGCTATTAGAGAAAGTTGGGATTCCTTACAATGCAGATTTCAGACGCGCTGTTAGAGAGGGTTGGGGCTCTTTCCATTTTTTGATCAATGCATTGTAAGGAACCCCAACCCTCTCTAGTGTCTCCATCAGTGCCAACAGTGTCAGTGGCCATGTGAGCCCCCACCCTCTTCTTCTAACACATTTCTTCACCCTCTCACACTCTTTTTCTGCTCTCTCTCTATTGCTCCCCCCTCTATTTCTCTATTTCTCCTCCGCCTCTATTTTCTGCCCCCTTTTGACACCTCCCTCCTCAATGTATTTCTCTTCCCCCTGTCTCACTCTTCCCCTCCCCTCTCTCTTCTTCTTCTCTCTCTTTCCCAATCTTACACTCTTCCCCCCCATCTCTATCTTTTTATTTCTCACACTTCCACTCACTCCCCCACCACCCCCTCTATCTTTCTCCCTCCCTCTCGCTCACTCCAACATCTCTCACACTCTCCCCTCCCCTCAGCTATCACTCAATGTCACCCTATTTTCACTCAATCTCCCCCTCCTCACACTGAACCCCCTGCCCCACTGACAACACACACAATCCCCCCTTACACACACACACAAACACACACAATTCTGCCCCCAAAACACACACACACTATTACAATTACACATAATTCCTCCTTCCGGCATGGACCGGTGAGGATCGGTGCAGCAGAGGCCTGGCAGAAATCGGAGGCCAAGCAACCATACGCAGAAGTTGGGCCCGACCTCTGGCCAATTTTTAACTAAGTGGGGGAGTGAGAGGATGAGGGGGAGACATGAGAGGATGAGGAGGGGGGAGCGAGAGGATGAGGAGGTGGGGAGTGAGAGGATGAGGAGCGGGGAGTGGGAGGATGAGGTGAGGGAGAGGATGAGGAGGGGGGAGTAAGAGGATGGGCAGGGGTGAGTGAGAGGATAAGCAGGGGGGGTGAGAGGATGAGGAGGGGGGAGTTAGAGGATAAGGGGAGGGGGAGGATGAGGAGAGGGGATTGAAAGAATGAGGAGTGGGGAGTGAGAAGATGAGCAGGAGAGGAGAGAGAGGATGAGCAGGAGAGAAGTGAGAGGATGAGGAGGGGGAGTAAGAGGATGAGGAGGGGTGAGTGAGAGGATGAGGAGTGAGTGAGAGGATGAGGAGTGGGGAGTGAGGATGAGGAAGGTGAGTAAGAGAATAAGGAGGGGGAGTGAGAGGATGAGGAGGAATAGAGGATGAGGATAGAGAGGGCAGAGAGGATAAGGATAGGGGTGAGAGGAGGAGGGGTGGGTGAGAGGATGAGCAGGGGGAGTGACAGGATGAGGGGGTGAGAGGAGATGGGGGGGTGAGAGGATGAGGAGGGGGTGAATGAGAGAATGAAAAGGGGGTGAGAGGCTGAGGAGAGGTGGGTGAGAGGATGAGGAGGGGGAGTAAGAGGATGAGGGGAGTGAGAGGTTCAGCAGAGGGGGAGTGAGAGGATGAGGAGGGGTGAGTGAGAGGATGAGGAGGAGTGAGTGAGAGGATGAGGAGTGGGGAGTGAGGATGAGGAAGGTGAGTAAGAGAATAAGGAGGGGGAGTGAGAGGATGAGGAGGAGTAGAGGATGAGGAGAGGGAGGGCAGAGAGGATAAGGATAGGGGTGAGAGGAGGAGGGGTGGGTGAGAGGATGAGCAGGGGGAGTGACAGGATGAGGGGGTGAGAGGAGATGGGGGTGTGAGAGGATGAGGAGGGGGTGAATGAGAGAATGAGAAGGGGGTGAGAGGCTGAGGAGAGGTGGGTGAGAGGATGAGGAGGGGGAGTAAGAGGATGAGGGGAGTGAGAGGTTCAGCAGGGGGGAGTGAGAGGATGAGGAGGGGGGAGTGAGAGGATGAGGAGGGGGTGAGTGAGAGGATGAGGAGGGGGTGAGAGGATGAGGAGAGGTGGGTGAGAGGATGAGGAGGGGCAGTAAGAGGATGAGGGGAGTGAGAGGTTCAGCAGGGGGGATTGAGAGGATGAGGAGGGGGGGATTGAGAGGATGAGGAGGGGGGGAGTGAGAGGATGAGGAGGGGGTGAGTGAGAGGATGAGGAGGGGGTGAGAGGATGAGGGGAGGGGTGGGTGAGAGGATGAGGATGAGGAGGGTGAGTGAGAGGATGAGGGGAGTGAGAGGATGAGGAGGGGGGGAGTGAGAGGATGAGGAGGGGGTGAGGAGAGGACGAGGAGGGGGGAGTGATACAACGAGGAGTGAGAGGATGAGGATGCATGGAGAGATGATGAGGAGGGGGATGATGAGGAGGGGCAGAGAGGTTGTGGAGTAAGTGGAGAGGATGAGGAGTGTTGGGGGGAGTGGAAGGGGAGTGAGAGAATGAAGGGTGAAGCAAGAGAATGAGGAGGGGTGAGTGAGAGGAGGACAGGAGAGAGAGGAGGAGGAGGGGGGAGTGAGAGGATGAGGAGGGGGAGCAAGAAGATGAGGAGGGGGGAGTGAGAGGATGAGGAGGGGGAGAAGTGAGAGGATGAGGAGGGGTGAGTTAGAGGATGAAGGGTGAGTTAGAGGATGAAGGGGGAGTGAGAGGATGAGGAGGGGAGTGAGAGGATGAGAAGGGGGGTGAAAGGATGAGGAAGGGGGAGTGAGAGGAGAAGGGGGGAGAGAGGATGAGTAGGGGGCAGTGAGAGCAGGGGGAGAAGCGAGAGGATGAGGAGGCGTGAGTTAGAGGATGAGGGGTGTTAGAGAATTAGGGGGAATAGGTAGGATGAGGAGGGGGAGTGAGAGGATGAGGACTGGGAGTGAGAGGATGAGGAGGTAGGAGTGAGAGGATGAGGAGGGAGGAGTGAGAGGATAAGGAGGGAGGAGTGAGAGGATGAGGAGGGGGGAGTAAGAGGATGAGGAGGTAGGAGTGAAAGGATGAGGACTGGGAGTGAGAGGAGGGGGAGTGAGATGATAAGGATGGGGAGTGAGAGGATGATGGGGGAGTAAGAGGATGAGGAGGTAGGAGTGAGAGGATGAGCAGGGGGAGAAAGAGGATGAGGAGGGGGAGTGAGAGGATGAGGAGGGAGGAGGGAGAGGATGAGGAGGGAGAAGTGAGAGGATGAGGAGAGGATGAGGAGGGGAGGCGTGAGAGGATGAGGAGGGGTGAGTGAGAGGAAGAGGGAGTGAGAGGATGAGGATGGGGAGTTAGAGGATGAGGAGGGGGGAGTGCTAGGATGAGGAGGGGGAGTGCGAGAATGAGATGGGGGAGTGAGAGGATGAGGATGGGGAGTGAGAGGATGAGGAGGGGGGAGTGAGAGGATGAGGAGGGGGGAGTGAGAGGATCAGGGGGGTGTGAGAGGATGAGAAGGGGGAGTGAGAGGATGAGAAGAGGAGTAAGGGGAGAGTGAGAGGATGAGGGGGGAGTGAGAGGATGAGGAGGGAGGGAGAGGATGAGGAGGGGGAGTGAGAGGATGAGGAGGGGTGAGAAGATGAGAGGGTGAGAAGATGAGAGGGTGAGAAGATGAGGAGGGGGTGTGTGAGGATGAGGAGGGAGTGAGAGGATGAGGACAGTGAGAGAGGATGGGTGGGTGAGAGAATGAGGAGGGGGGTGTGAGAGGAGGATGAGGATGGGGGAGTGCGAGGATCTGGAGGGGGGAGTGAGAGGATAAGATGGAGGAGTTAGAGGATGAGTATGGGGAGTGAGAGGATGAGGAGAGGGGAGTGCAAGGATGAGGAGGGGGGAGTGAAAGGATGAGAAAGGGGAGTGAGAGGATGAGAAGGGGGAGTGAGAGGATGAGGGGGTGAACATGCGAGAAGGACTTACAGAAGAGCAAAATCTAGAACAGGGGGGCGCAAACTTTTTCCCTGCGCCCCCCTACTGGCGGTCCCCTCACTCCCGTGCCCCCCCTAACCCCCACTCACCTGCTTTCCGGCGTCATGACGTCACGTTGCCCTAGTAACGTGACGTCACATGACCTCACAGCGTCATTTTGATGCTGCGTTGCCATGGCGACGCAGGAAGGAAGCCGCCGGAGCCTAGGTAAGTGAAGGTTTACAGAGGCCCTGCAGCTCCCCCGGCACTTAATTTAAGTGCCTTCGGGAAGCGCTCGGGGCCTCTGTAAACCCCACGCCCCCCAGTTTGCGCACCGCTGTTCTAGAAATCCAATCGGATAAGGCTCTTTCTGCACGCTTTTGCACAACTCCCAGCTACTAGAATATCCCCCTGTGTCTATCCAAGAGGAGGTTTTAGTGTACTGACAAAAAACATCCCAAAATAAATTGTAATTAAGGCCGCGAGGTGTCACTGTATATAGAACATAGATCCAGTAGCACTCTCATTGTAAAAGACTCATCTCTATCCCCCCACAAATAAGCAGGGGGACCCATTCAATACCCATAATGCGTATGTCTGAAGCATTAAAGCAAAGTGCAGTGCTGTACCAAAGTAGTAGTTTAGTTTAGACTGCCCTTGAATGGAGTTGAACACTTCCCCAGTGCTGGAATTAGACATAAAAGGTCTATGCAGCAACATAGAGTAATTGTGTTTAGACGCATGGCTCTATTTTTTGGAGCAGAGCCGCAGCATATATACTGTAAGAACAGTTTCTTACTTCTGACGCGGTATGTTAGACTTATGGCACTTCAGATATGGAGGATTGTTTTGGGCAAATAAAAGGTTAAAAAAAAGTATCAGAGAAATGCAACTTGTGATACATCTCATTATAATCTGTGCACCATGTAACTCCCCCCAACTCCTCCTACTGACTCTCCCCAAGGTGCAAGCTGGGACAGACGCACAATGTGATACATCTCCTTATAATCTGTGCACCATGTAACTCCCCCCAACTCCTCCTACTGACTCTCCCCAAGGTGCATGCTGGGGCAGAGACTCAGACTGTGATACATCTCATTATAATCTGTTTGCCATGTAACTCCTCCCCAACTCCTCCTACTGACTCTCCCCAAGGTGCATGCTGGGGCAGAGACGCAGACTGTGATACATCTCATTATAATCTGTGATACTTTATCTTGCCATGAAGTCAATGCATTTGAACCCAGTGATACAGTATGTTGATCCCACTGCTGTCAGTGGCACTGTCCATATGTGTACTTGTGTCACCCAATGTACGTAATACAATGTATCACAGCAGCTGTGATTTTTATGCCTGCTACTCAAGTTAACCACTTCTCAACCACTTGAAATTAAATGTCAACAGTAGCTGATTTCTCTATTATGACATCACGAGACAGTATCATTGAGCCTCCTAGGAGATGCCAGCAGCAGTGTTCTGTAATGACATCATGGAATCGCCTTAGAGACTGAGATAAATACACAAATGTAAACTTGTTTGTGCGTGACTTGAATTAGTTCCCGAAGGAAACCGTTAGTTTTGTGGACATCTCAGAGATAGGAAAAGTGTGGCGCTGTACGGAGAGACTAATTATCTCCACCTTAACTCTGTATCATGGCAGGTAGGAAGCAACGTGACCTTTACATACCCAAAAAGAAATGGATAATATCTATATTTCTGAACTGTTTACTTTCACAATGTTTTATGGGGTTCAGAACAGATAAGATGACTCCTATCAATGGATGGGAGAAAGAAGACGGATGGGGTGGGGGGGGGGGGCGGGGGGGAGGGACAACACCCAGGGGGGTTAGGTACCTGGCCTTTATTGGATAATATTTTTTTTTATAAATGTCAAAACTGATTTATTATAGATACATACACACATATTTGTTTTATTGTATTTACTTTTATATCTGGCTTGTAATTCGAAATCTTAAATGATTTGAACAGTAATGTATAGAAAAGAACACATGTACTGTATGCATAAATGTCAAAGCGGCAAACGTCTATGGGATCTATGGGATAGTAAAAAAAGACACAGGAACCTTAGTGTATACAATAGGATTAGTTATGTATAAGGCATGCTTTTTCCTTGCCCTAAGTTTAGGTCAATAACTATTGGACCAATTCTACACCGTGGGGTGTAATGTTCGACTACTTTCAGCCATATCCTTAAATTATTGTCTACAGCAGTGTTTTTCAACCACGGATCCTAGGAACCCTAGGATTCCCCGGGCATCCCTAAAGGGTTCGCTATAATTTTCAGGTCATTTTAAAATTGTATTTAATACAGAAGAATTTACAGTACAATGCATCTTATCTCAGACGCGCTATTGGAGAGGGTTGGTGTTCCTTACAATGCATCTGATCTCAGAAGCGCTATTAGAGAGGATTGGGGTTCCTCACACTTCATCTGATCTCAGACGCACTATTAGATAGGGTTGGGGTATATTACAATGCATCTCATCTTAGACTTGTTGTTAGAGAGGGTTGGGGTCCCTCAGAATTTCACATATGGTTCATTAACCAAAAAAAGGTTGGAAACCACTACTCTACAGTAATACAAAGGCCCCAAAAAAGACAAAGCCACAAAACGAGGGCAGAATCTGCCACTTGATTTACAGATATAGCTGACCTGAGTGCTCCTCCAGATACCTCAATATACCAGACGTCTCAGAATACCACACCATAATATTACCACAAAATACCACAGTAGGAACAGGCAATTTTTATGTTTTTATTTTTATTTTTAAAGATCCAGTTCCGAAAGCTATGGTACATCTATATTTGTCATTGTGTTCATAGGTGGACATGAAAGCAGGTGATGGACTGCACAAGTTTTATATGCCAGTTGCCACTTTGTGTTGAAAACTACCTAGAAATAGTTTTCTGTCTGTGTTACATCCCAGTGGTATGTAACATTGATAATCAAATAAATGTGTTTTCCCAGCAAGCCATTATCCCTGTTAGTGCTTGCTATTCATAACAAAACAAAGACCACCAAAAACTTTATTCAAAACCAGAACCAAAACCCCAAATATTTTAAAGGCAAAATAAAAATACCAAGCCAAGTGAGCATCTGTATGTATTTCATATGTATTTGATATCAAGAATATCTTTTAGCAGGTCTGTTAAAGCAGTCCTAACCCCCCAATGTCAGGCTTTCAGGATATCCCAGCTTCAGCGGTGGTGGCTCAATCCGTCCCTGCTTCAGCACAGGTGACTCAATCAGAGGCTGATTGAGTGATTGTGCCACCTGTGCTGAAGCTGGAATATCCTGAAAAGTTAATCTGTTGGGGGGGGGGGGGCTTGATGACTGGAGTTGAGTCCCGTGTGTTAAAGAAATGTGCCTTGATTGTGCTTTTCTGGCCCTTCACTTTTACCTTTCTTCCTTACAGATCAGTTTTTAAATTTAAATTCCACCGACCTGCAGTGCTCCTGCAGTCACCACTGCTTACCCTTCATGGAGCAACAGCTCCCACCCAGTAGGGAGGAATACAGAAGTCTACAGACATGGGGCCCAAGGCATGATTTTGCAACAAGGGTCTGCAGGAACACCAATGTATCTACAGCAGATCCCACAGGCAACACGCGCTTACCCTCGTGTATCGGACATGAACGGAGGATTCTACCACACTGCTACAGGAGGACACACAGGATTTGCAGGACAGGTTAGGGGAGAAGCCACAACGCAGCCTGTTACTTTCCGTCCCAACACACATTTGGAAAGACGTGCTACAATAGGGCCTTGTATAATGGCCACCCAGTATGCACAACTTCAGCAGCCACCATTCATACCCCTTAGAGGAATGCACGTTCAGGATAGGACATACCACCAAGATCCTGGCCAATATGCTCCAACTGGTGGCAACACAGCACAGATTGGCTCCTTCTTACAGACACCCACTGGGCTGCCAATAACCTCCCCCAGGGGGAAAAGCCCAAGACCGTCCCATCCACTGGCTCATTATTCAGCAGCCCCTGATCCCCAAGCAACCAGGATAGCCGAAAATGTAAAAGTAGGAGGAGTGTTAGGTGGGTAAGGCAAACCAGGTTCAGTTGGGGGAGCACAAGGGGCAAAAAAGGAGAGATCTAGATGCCCAAATCATAGCATTTCCCCCAGTTGTTGCTATTGCAGCTAAACGTTTGTGGATGTTCCTTAAGTTGAATGCCGCTTTGTTCATAAATTGATAATATGCATAACTGAGTATCTACTGTAGTGTATTGGTTTTCCCATTGACAAATAACACACAGAGACTTGTGAAACTCTTGTTGGCCTTTTATCATAATCTGCCCTCTTTATCACTAATGATATCCCCACCAATAAAATCTACTTCTCTTCGTCTTCATCACTCCACCATCATTATTGTGATAAAACCTGGATATCTCTCATAATTTTGCATTGTGTACAGTAGTTCTTTGCACTGATTTCCATGTGTAATTAGCTTAATTCCCTTTCCCCACTGCATTGTGTTGCAGACCTTACAAGGTGAGATATGGAGAATCTTTACTAATCATTGTTCAAAATCTTCTCCTTGACCGATACCATTACCTGTTATAAAGATCTTTAATTACGGTCATTCGCCACTGTAGTGTTACAAATATATAGAACTCTACAATATCCAGTCCTCGCCAATACTGAAGGGATTAAGCATGTGTTTGCTTTTCTTCCTTTGTGTTGTAATGTACAATGTGTTGGTATTTATGATAATTGATTATTTCTCCTTTTTGATTTTGTTACAGTGTGTCTGACCTCGCTTGGAGCCCAACATATTTCCCAGGCCAGTTTAATTATACAAGGAGCAGTTCAGCTTGCTGCTAATGAAAAAAGGGAACCACCTCTAATGTACCCAACTCAACCAGCTCGGAAGCTGAGCCACCTCTCAAAGTTACATATTGATGTGCAAAGCAACAAAGAGTTATGTGTGCCAGTGTGGAAAAGGGGTGGGTTAAAAGATATGGAGAAGAGATCTTCAGAGGTGAAGGCCCCCTCACATATTGCTCAGAAGGTTCGTAATAACGTGCTGAGTTCAGTGAAGATTGAGTGTCCGTCAAAGTCTGAGGGAGTACCAAAGTGCTCCACAGTGGAAACAAAGAAGAAAAAGATCCTTTCTTCAGCTGCAAAGGATCAAGTCCCTCAAACTGCACTGCAAAAGAAGGTAAAACCAATGTCAAAGCCAGTAAATCATTCTTCTGCTCCTATACCAGGGAAGTCACCCCATGGCCCACAATCTGGTGACGAGGCTGTTCTGTTAAAAAAGATGAAACGTGTTTGTCTCTCAGGTGCCCACATTTCCAATAAGGTATCTGAAAAGATGCAGCAAAGCCGCGAAGGTACAATGGATGCAAAAACACCTGCTGTTACTCATATTAATCCTAAACTGAAGAAAACTCAGGAGATAGGGATCAAACGTAAAGATGCAAAGACACCTGCTGTTACTCATAGTCCTGAGCGGAAGACACCTCAGGAGATGGGGATAAAATGTAAATATGCAAAAACTCCTGCAGTTACTCATAGTCCTGAGCGGAAGACACCTCAGGAGATGGGGATCAAACTTAAAAATGCAAAGACTCCTGCAGTTACTCATTGTCCTGAGCGGAAGACACCTCAGGAGATCGGGATCAAACTTAAATATGCAAAAACACCTGCAGTTACTCATAGTCCTGAGCGGAAGACACCTCAGGAGATGGGGATCAAACTTAAAAATGCAAAGACTCCTGCAGTTACTCATTGTCCTGAGCGGAAGACACCTCAGGAGATCGGGATCAAACGTAAATATGCAAAAACTCCTGCAGTTACTCATAGTCCTGAGCGGAAGACACCTCAGGAGATGGGGATCAAATGTAAAGATGCAAAGTCTCCTGCAGTTACTCATAGTCCTGAGCGAAAGACACCTCAAGAGATGGGGATCAAACGTAAACAGAACAGCAATATCAAGCAGCTAGTGAAGAAAACAAAGAACCAGACCAGCGTTTTCAGTTTTGAGCAAGCGCTTGCTTGTGGTACTGATAATTACCCCAAAGCTCTCAAAAGAAAAAGTGCTAATCAGCCTGGAGTGAATTCAGAAGTCCTAGGGAAGGGCAAGAAGTCATTGGAACCTTCTGAACAAGGAAAGGTGAAAGCCCATCACAGCAACCTCAGCCTCCAAATGATTAACTCTGTTCAAGTATTTCACCCATTGGGTAAAAAAGCAGGTCCCACAGGTCCAGGGGCACCCGCAGGATCCATTACACTTGGAAATAAGCTTGGACCAATGCAAGGACGCCAAAGCCAGACTTCTGCTTCCCATGTTCAGTGGTTTCTTACTGATGCGATTAAAAGGTTCATGGCCAAAAAACAGGACAGTATTTCTGGAATTAAAGGAGTCGGTATTAATGCCAGGCCTAGGCTATTTAAAATACATGAGTACACAAGACCTGACATTAAAACCAGTGAAATCAAACAACATGGGGAAAACAAAGCTTCAGTTATAGAGAATCCCAAACACTTCCCAGTGATATCCATAGAACAGGAAGCTGCAGTAAGATGCATTGAAAAGGTGAGCCAAACCACTATCCCCATTCCAGCTCCTGGCATTAAAACCAGTGAAATCAAACAACGTGGGGAAAACAAAGCTTCAGTTATAGAGAATCCCAAACACCTCCCAGTGATATCCATAGAACGGAAAGCTGCAGTGACATGCATTAAAAAGGTCAGCCAAACCACTATCCCCATTCAAGCTCCTTTCAACCAGAAGCACCAGCTTTCTAACCTGCAGCACCAGCTTTCTAACCTGCAGCTTCCTATCAATGTACCCAGTAGAGTGGACAACTTCACTCCATCCTTCTGTCAACAGCCTCTCCAAGAGCTTGAGGTCTCCATACCTATTCCACCAGAACAGAGAGAGGAGAGAGAGGCTATGAAAAGGAAAGCACAACTGGAGAGGGAGTAAGCCTGTCAACATACCTCCAATGGGAGGCTACAGTGCTTTGTTCAGAGGCAGGAGGATCATAACATCTCCAAATGTTACGGATACCCACCATCCAGACTTATTTCCCCCATGAGCTACTTAGGCCCTAAAACACAAAAAAAAAAAAACCCTGACTAATCTGTAACTGATGCCAAGCTCTGTGACTATCTGTAAATAAGATTTATATTTATAAGTCAGTTTGTAACATATTTTACTAAGAATATATTTAAAACTCTTCAATAAAATGTATCTATTTTTAATTGAACTCTTTATTTACTAAAGAAATTATTTACAAATGCCAAGGGTTATTGAAATTCTGCAAATTAACTTTAGATTACCCTCTTGATGATACGAGAGAGAGAGAGAGAGAGAGAGAGAGAGAGAGAGAGAGAGAGAGAGAGAGAGAGAGAGAGAGAGAGAGAGAGAGAGAGAGAGAGAGAGATAAGTAAGTCAGACCCCACATATGAGAGAGAAACAGATAAATATTTAACTACAGTATATGCTTTGTCATGTTGGATGTTGTATGTATGTATGTACTGTATGTCTTTATTTATATAGCGCCATTTATGTAGAAAGCGCTTCACCGCAGTAATACACGTGACAATCAAATAAATAATACAAATAACAGATCATGGGAATAAGTGCTTCAGACATAAAAGTAACATTTAGGAAAAGGAGTCCCTGCTCCGAAGAGCTTACAATCTAATTGGTAGGTGGAACATACAGAGACAGTAGGAGGGCGTTCTCGTAAGTGCGTCTGCAATGGGCCAAGCTTTTTGTATGCGGTCTATAGTATCAGCCACGGAGCTACTCACATGCTTCTTTAAGCAGATGTGTTAGAATGTGGGTCTTAAAGGTGGATAGAGAGGGTGCTAGTCGGGTATTGAGGGGAAGGGCATTCCAGAGGTGAGGGGCAGTCAGTGAGAAAGGTTTAAGGCGAGAGAGGGCTTTAGATACAAAAGGGGTAGATAGAAGACATCATTGGGTGGATCGCAAGAGTCGGGATGGTGCATAGCGAGAAATTAGAGCTGAGCTGTAAGGAGGGGCAGAAGAGTGTAAAGCTTTAAAAGTGAGGAGGAGAATTGAGTGTGAGATACGGGATTTGATAGGAAGCCAGGAGAGGGATTTCAGCAGGGGAGACGCTGAGACAGATTTAGGAAAGAGTAGAGTGATTCTGGCAGCAGCGTTTAGGATAGATTGTAGGGGAGACAGGTGAGAGGCAGTAAGACCGGACAGCAGAAGGTTCCAGTATTTGAGATGGTAGAGAATGAGGGTCTGTGTCAGAGTTTTAGCTGTCGAGCAACAGTGGAAGGGCGTATCTTTGTAATATTGCGGAGGAAAAAACGACAGGTTTAGCTACCTTTTGAATGTGAGAGAGGAGTCTGTGACCCCCAGGGCAGCGTGCTTGGGCTACTGCATGTATAGTAGTTCTTCCAACAGTAATGTGGAAGGTGGTAGTAGGGCCAGGTTTGGCATGAAATATAAGGAGTTCTGTTTTTGACATGTTAAATTTAAGTCGGCGGAGGATCATGTTGCATTGGGCTTCTCTTCCTTGTGTTTATACTGTACAATGTCACATACCCAGTAGCACTCCTTAAGACAAATATATATGGTGAGGTGGGTCTGGGGTTGAGTTTACATGGGTTTGTGTGCGCAGATTTAAATTGTTTGGAGGTCTGTGACTCCTCCCCATTTCCAAACTTACTCTGCCCACCTTTAAAGCAGCAGTCCAAGCTGTCGTTTAAAAAAAAAAATCCCTTTGATATGTGCATCAATACAATCCACACATTGATAAGTAATTAGCTAAGTTGCGATAGATCGGTGAAGATTCGGCTCGGGGGTTCACTAAATGGTTGCCAGTGTAGCAGAAGAGGACCAAAAATGCAAAGTTCTCTGGGGTGATCATGTGACCAGGCAGTCACTGGATACAATTGAGTTTTGCACAGCTAGGGAGAGGGCAGTGTTCAAAAAAGGGGGGTAGGGGTTGCCAGAGCCTGTTTCAAAAGAGGAAGGGGATGTGACTTTGTAAATGGTTGCTATAGAAACAAAAAATGATTGTTACATTATGATACATTAAAATTTTAATTCAGAGTTGTTTAAAAAAAAAAGTACTACTACTAGTAGCATTATACTAAAAAAGAATACAGATGCACAGTAATACCCTCTATAGATATACCAAGAATTGTTAAGTGTGAGTGTGTGTGTGTGTGAGTTTATGACATGTGGAAGGAAGGTGGAGGGGTGAGAGTCATGGCGAGGGGGGTGAAGGAGAGACATGGCGAGGGGAGGGGGGTGAAAGAGACATGGCGAGGGGAGGAGGGTGAAAGAGAAACATAGGGAGGGGGATGAAATAGAGACATGGGAATGGGTTTAAAAGAGAGACATGGGGAGGGGTGAAAGAGACATGGGGAGCAGGTGAAAGAGACATGGGGAGTGGGTGAAAGAGTCATGGGGAGCGGCGGTGAAGAGATATGGGAGCAGGGGTAAAGAGACATGGGGAGCAGGGGTGAAGAGACATGGGAGCAGGGGTGAAGAGACATGGGGAGAGGGGTTGAAAGAGACATTGGGAGGGGAGGGTGAAAGAGACATTGGGAGGTGATTGAGAGACATTTGGAGGGGGGGTGATAGAGAGACATTTGTAGGGGGGGGTTGATAGAGAAACACGGGGAGGGGGTGCAAGAGACATAGAGAGGGGGGTGAAAGAGAGCCATGGGGTGGGGCGTGAAAAAGAGACATGGGTAGAGGGGTGAAAGAGACATGGGGAGGGAGGCGATAGAGAGACATGAGGAGGGAGGCGATAGAGAGACATGGGGGGATGAAAGAGACATGGGGAGGGGGGGTGAAAGAAATCCATGGGGAGGGTGGGTCCATGATCCTCAGTTGCTTGAAGAGTAGGCCCGGGTGAGTAGTTTTTTCTTCTTCACAGGTCCGGGAGATGTTGATCGGACGGCTTCTTAGGGTCAAATAAGACATGACAGACCTTATATAAGGCCTGTGACATCACATTTGACTGACAAATGATATATCCACCAATCTAATTGGTGGATGTACCATGTGATGGCTTCCATTTTATTTTTTGGCAGAAATGACATCATCTTAAGTGATTGGATAATAAAGGAACTATTGGATCTCAATATAAATGTAGAAAATATGCAGGGCCAAAGCTATGACAATGCTGCAAATATGCGGGGAAAGCATAATGGAGTTCAAAGACATGTTGAACATGAACCCACGTGCGTTTTATGTACCATGTACAGTAGTTCTCATTATTTGAACCTAGTGGTTAACAACACTGCCAAACCCAATATAGGTGCCATTTAAATTTTGGGCTTAATTCAACCGTTGTATAATTTCTTCCCCAGGTCCACCAACAGATAGATCATTCTTTTAAAATCCTTACCCAATTTAACACTAAAGAGAGTTTGTGAAACACGTTGGGAGTCTCGTATTGATGCAGTTAGACCAATTCGATACCATCTGGGAGCGCTCTATGTTGCGTTAGTGTATATTAAAGAAGATGTGACATTTAAAAGTGAACATCATGGCCCCCAGAGTAGAGCTGTTGCGTACACTCTCGCAAAATCTATTTGTGACTATAAATTCATATGTTGTGTAATATTTTGGTATGACATATTAAGTACAATCAATCCAGTGAGCAAGCAGTCTATAAACTATGACAAAAACAAGTCCAAAGACCAAATCTGGGGCTCCAAAAAACAATCCCAACAGTAGATTTGGGGCCCTGTTTGTTTAAATCAAAAACACTACAGTAATGTCCAATCCTTTGTCTCATAAATAGAAAGGTATCCTTACCAACTCCACTTATAAATGGTGTAAATGATCAGTCTAGGGGTTTACAGTATATACATGTAGAAAAGATGGTGCCTAGCTGGTTCTGCTCTGTTATTGAGCTATCACAAATCAGCTGTAAATGTTCACATGGAATGGCACCTAGTTAACTTTTTAAATCAATAACTGTAGACTTGCTAGTCGGCCAATATCATAGACTCTATCCTCAATAATAACAAAGTGGAGACTCATGGTTATCAAAGGGTGCATCAGTTCAATCCTGCTCCTGTGGGTTGCTGCAGGGCACCTTTTGGTGTGTTGTTCGCTAGGGAGATAGTACAAAGTGAAAAATGTGCGATGCACAACCGGAACGAAAAAATAAATGAACTGGAGAGAGGGTACAGTAACTACACAATTTGCTTTTAATAACTCATCTAATCAAATGACCGGCAACAAAACGCACGCGCACACAGAGGTTTTCAAACATCTCTATGGAGCTTGGTCCCACCCCCCGTTCGCGTCACGTGTCACTCACGCGCGGTGCGCTCACGGGACGATCGTGCACCACTCCCCAGCTGCGACACAACACCCGTAACAATGCCCACCTGTCTCCTGCGCTCTGCGTCCAATCACAGCTCCCGCGGGGGCCACACCTCCGTTCCGCCTCTCACTTTCATTGCTCCAGTCCTCCTATTTAATCTCTGCTTGCTCAGTTACAAATTGCTGAGCATAGACCATAGTAGCCTTGTGTTCCTACATTCCTGCTGTGCCTTGCCTCTCTTGCTTTCAGTTTGACCTCATGTGTACCGACCCGGCTAGACTCTTGGACTCTCTCTGTATAACGACCCCAGCTTGCCCTCGACTACCTGCATCTCTCCATCCCTGACCACGGATATAGGACATTCTTTTAACCCACCAGCTCCAACCCTCGACCTCGGCACAACGGACATCTACCGTTACTGGCTCCTCCCCATGACCGCGGCAAGTATCTGGACTACCCTCTCTCTCCAACCCCGACCCGGCTACGCTGACAATCCAGGCGTGCCTCCACTGCTGTGGGTGCGCAGTTTCTACTTTCCCACCTCAGTACCGGGGGTCCGCCTTGTTCGTGGTGAGTGCAAGGGTCACAATTAGAGAGGGTTGGGGTTCCTTACAATGCATCTGATCTCAGACGTGCTATTAGAGAGGGTTGGGGCTCCTTTGAATGCATCTGATCTCTGACGCGCTATTAGAGAAAGTTGGGATTCCTTACAATGCAGATTTCAGACGCGCTGTTAGAGAGGGTTGGGGCTCCTTACAATGTATTTGATCAATGCATTGTAAGGAACCCCAACCCTCTCTAGTGTCTCCATCAGTGCCAACAGTGTCAGTGGCCATGTGAGCCCCCACCCTCTTCTTCTAACACATTTCTTCACCCTCTCACCCTCTTTTTCTGCTCCCTCTTTATTGCTCCCCCCTCTATTTCCCTATTCAAATTTATTTTTTATTTTTTTACTATTCATTTGAAGTTAGACATATATATATATACTAGCTGAGAGACCCGGCGTTGCCCGGGATGTGAACCGTGCTCACACTGACACACTGCTCATTGTTCACACTGCACACTGCACACTGCACACACACACTGCACACACACTGCTCATTGGTCGAACTGACGCACACTGCGCACACACAGCTCACAGTGACACACACTGCACACTGCACACACACTGGTCACACTGACATACACTGCTCACTGCTCACACTGCGCACACACACACATACACAGCTCATTGCTCACACTGACACACTGCACACACACTGCTCACACTGCACACACTGCACACACTGACACACTGCTCAGACTGACACACACTGCATACTGCACACACACTGCTCATTGGTCACACTGCACACACTGACACACTGCTCATTGCTCGCACTGCACACAGTGCACACACACTGCTCATTGCTCACACTGCACACACACTGCTCACACTGACACACACTGCACACTGCACACACACTGCTGACACTGCACACACAGTGGACATTGCTCACACTGCACACACTGACACACTGCTCATTGCTCACACTGCACAGTGCACCACACATACACACACAGTTACAGACAATATTAGACAGTTACACACACTCACACACAGTCACACACACTTACACAGTTTCAAACAGTTTCACACAGTCATAGACACTTACACAGACTTACACACACTCACACACTGTGAAACACTTACACACACTGTCACACACAGTCACACACAGTCACAGACACTTCCACACAGTTTCACACAGTCACAGACACTTACACACAGTCACAGACACTCACACACAGTCTCACACAATTACACACACCAGCACCAACACCCGCTCCCCCCCCCCCATCCTCCTGCGCAGGCAGCGGGGACAATGGTGGGGAGAAGGTGAAGCGGGGACCGGAGGGGCATCCCCCCTCCCATCTCACGTCCCGCGGCCTGTCACGCGGTGACAGGGGGGAGCCGGGAGCGGAGGGGCATACCCCCTCCCATCTCACGTCCCGCGGCGACAGGGGGGAGCCGAGACCAGAGGGGCATCCCCCCTCCCATCTCACGTCCCGCGGCCTGTCACGCGGTGACAGGGGGGAGCCGGGACCGGAGGGGCATCCCCCCTCCCATCTCATGTCCCGCGGCCTGTCACGCGGTGACAGGGGGGAGCCAGGAGCGGAGGGGCATCCCCCCTCCCATCTCACGTCCCGCGGCCTGTCACGCGGTGACAGGGGGGGGCCGGGAGCGGAGGGGCATCCCCCCTCCCATCTCACGTCCCGCGGCCTGTCACGCGGTGACAGGGGGGAGCCGGGAGCGGAGGGGCAAGAGCAGCACGTAGCATGTGGAGGGGGGGGGAGCTCACCCGTCCTGCCGCTGCCTCACTCATCCTGCCGCTGCCTCACTGATCCGGCCGCTGCCTCACTCATCCGGCCGCTCCCACCTGGATGTGAGGCAGGAGGCCGCGTGTTGTGGCCGCTCCCCCGTGTGTGTACCGGGCGCTCGCTCCGCTCCCCCGCTGACTGTAGCGGCGCCGGGGTGTGAGCTTGGGGGGGTGGGGGGGGTGAGCTTGGGGGGGATGAGCTTGGGGGGGGGGGTGAGGTGTGTGAGCTTGGGGTGGGGGGGGTGGGAATGTGTGTGTGTGTGTACACGGGACTCCGGGTAAATTCGGGCACAGGGAGGGTGGGGGGGGTGTGGAAGTTGAGGTGCGGTCCAGCTGACGGGGGAGAGTGAGGGGCACCGGGAGGGGATTGTGTGTGTGTGTCCCCGTCCGTGTCCATGTGTGTGTCCCTGTGTGTGTGTGTGTTTGTGTGTCCTTTGGCCCGTCGCTCCGCCTCAGGCCAATGAGAGGTGTGCGGGGGCGGGCCAAGGGACCAATGAGATTTCCCCTAGGGACACCGGACATCCAGGCAGGCAGGCAGGCAGGCAGGCAGGCAGGCATACAGTGCTTTCACTAATATAGTATAAGATATAGGAATTAACTGCATCATTAGCTATTTTGCACATAGTGGGTGCAGGATTGGTGCAAAACTGTGCAACATCAATGGTGGATAGATAAATATCTAGTAATGTTAATGAATTGTAATAAACTTTATTTCATGATTGTCAGGATATTGTACATATGAAATGTATTTGTAGTGAGTTTTATGTTATATATTGTATTATGTGTATGTTAGGCTGTCGTTTTTTAGCACACGTCATGAGTGACAGGAGTATCAACCAATCACGATTGTCATAAGATCAATTTGAGAGACAATCTATTTCCCCCAATTGTGTATCACCTGCCATTATATAAGGCAAGCTTGGACTGTGCTAATTACCCCTGAAGAAGTGCGCATGCGCACGAAACGCGTTGGGTGTTTTTAGAGAATCACTTCGTTAGTGAACACCATAAGGAGCGGACCCCTGCATCAATCCCTAGTTCCAGCCGACGGCAGAGACGTGTGGCAAGCAGTAAGCGGCGAATAGCTCCACCCAGCGAGTGACGTCATTCCGGACGGAAAATCTCGCGAGGGTTGGCCTGCAGAGACGCCCGGCCTGAGAGTTATCAGAGGAGGCGCCGGCGGCCATTATAGAAGTACCACACGCCTAGGAACAGCTGATACCGGACTGCATCTCCTGCTATCACTGCCTGAAAACTCTGGATTGTTGTAAGTAGGATTCCGGTTTTTACACACCGGATCCTAGACCTGCTCCATAGTTCACTGCCATTTTTTAGTAATTGTTCTAATAAATCTCTGTTATATTGTCAGCCTTTCTGTCAGTGTTGTTAGTGGTGTATGTCTTGTGTGTGTGAGTTACATGTTTCAGATATGCAGTGTCACACTATGATTTCTCTCTTTATCTTCCCTGCATTATATACCACGGTTGCTGCTGTGGAGTCTGCTGTCTGGCAACTGGATCACCTGTACTGGACACTGCAGCACATCTTTGGACTTATTTTCCTTTTTGGACATTTGAGGCGCCGGTCTGTATTGTTTTCTCTGTGTTTCTCACTAAGGGCCTCATGCAGTAAGCGTCGATTAAGTGAAATCGGCAAGCTTACCGATTAGTCATGTTAATGGCGATTTTTCCTCTCCGTATGCAGTAAGTGCCGAATACATTCAAAATCAACCCGAAAACAAATCCGCCCACTCTCACGATGATTAGCCGATCACACACAGGTGTATCGGCGTGCGTGGCGGGGTGCTGATAGGTTGCCCAATCACAAATCTTGCTGAATCAGGCGAAACAAGCATGTATTGGATTGCGCGCCATATTTAAAGGCAACGTGTACTGCTAATCATTCTCTGTGTTGTTGGGAGTGAGAGAGAGAGAGACGCACAGAGCTGGCTGATTGAACATTTGCATATTGACGGAGAGACTTGTTGTGTATTGGGTGAGCTTTGTCCATTGTTGTTTTGTTTACATCTTTGTCTTGTTTTATATGTGGAAGTGTTTCGTGTGATTGGCTGTACATTAGTTGTCTGTTTTTTGTGAGTGCTGGAAGTATGCCCGCAAAGCGTGGGAAGAGTGATGCTGGTGGGAGTGGGAGTGCTACTCGTGCGAGTACGCGTCGGAGTGAACGTACTGTTCAGGGGAGTGATGTTGCTGGTGCACCGAGTGGTGTTGCTGGGAGTGGGAGTGTTGTTGCTGGGAGTGGGAGTGCTGTTGCTGGGAGTGGGAGTGCTGTTGCTGTGAGTGGGAGTGCTGTTGCTGTGAGTGGGAGTGTTGTTGCTGGGAGTGGGAGTGCTGTTGCTGGGAGTGGGAGTGCTGGTGCTAGGAGTGGGAGTGCTGGTGCTAGGAGTGGGAGTGCTGGTGCTGTGAGTGCTGCTGGTGGCGCAGTTGCTGATGGGGTGGATGGTGGTGGCGTGCTTGCTGGTGGGCAGCTTTTGGAGGCTCTTCCATTGGAAGAAGGAGAGTCCAGTCAGCACCAGCCAAGCTCTGACCCTAAACCTGCTCGGAAGAAACGTGTGGAGAAGCCACGTAATCCTCGCTTCAATGACCAGGAAAATACAGCTCTTGTCACTGGCATTCTGGAGCACTATGACAGTATATATGGACATTTACTAGGTAAGTGTACCTTTACATTTATTATTCAAATACATGTGATCCTAGGTCATCTGAGTTTTGTTCATATGCAAATATGGGTTCAGAATATCTTTCTATGTTAATTAGTCTGGAAACACAGCTTTTTATCATGCCTTACAAGGACAACTAAACACAGGCGGTCAATTTGCCATAACTGCATACAATATGAATGCAACCTTGCTTACATGTATAGGTTTAGTAGTGAATGCTCATGTGCTTCACATATTACACATAAAACAGCATGTTTGCTATCTCTTGGAACAGCTAGCAGTGTAGGAAACTGGTGCTTCTATTATTAATCATTTACCTCATATATTTTATATGTTTTTCAAGGGCGGACAAGTTCAGCAAGCAGAAAAGAAATGTGGGACACAATAGTCATTGGTGTCAATGCGTGTGGGAATCATGTGAGGGACAAGCGGAATTGTCACAAGAGATTTGATGATATTAGGTCCAAATTGAAAAAGAAAATACAACACCAACGCGTGCATGCTACTGGCACTGGAGGTGGGCCCACACCACAACGTCTCATATTAAGTCCATTGGAGGAGCTGCTTCGGGCAAAATTACTTCCCGTCGTCGTGGAAGGCTTACCTGGTGACCGTGATATAGGAATTTACCCCTCACAATTTCCACCAGGTGAGAAATATTACTGTACTAGGCGTGTCGTTGCTTACAGTTATTTTGCATAGTTACACTGCTTTTTATACTGTCTTCACAATATAAGCATACCTGCATCTATATATGTATATGTCTGATTCTGTATATATATATATCTCAAAATAGACATATATGTTGTAGTCCTACTAAAAGCAGTAACTAATATAGCACGTGCCATTGCGTGCTCATTTACATGTGAATTCCCAAAATGCATTGCTGCAGTGGAAGCAATTGATGGTGGGCGAAGATGGGGAACAACAGGGTAGTACACATGTGTAACACATGTTAATCAGAAATTATTACTAGCTACAGGTACAGAACAGAAATATGTATAATATTATTGTGTATTTTATTTATTTTACTCCGACAAACATGACATTACTGCCTATTTTAAGCATGCATCAAATATATTGCATGCAACGGCCTACAAACATCACTTGCACTAACACATCTATAGTTGTTTATGAAAAGGTCCATTTTTGCTTTAACTCATATACAGACAGCATAATGAGGCACACGTATCATATTTTATGTCATTGTTTTCATAACTTAAAAACTGCACACGACTATTTAGCTCATCTACCATTGTGTTAAAGCAGCTGCAATTAATATCTCATCACAGCATACACTTCAACAGAGGGGGTGGGGTTCAGCACACACACTAATTACAGCCTCATTTTAGGGTCAACTTAGTTCACACCATTTTCACCTGTTTCAAGTAATTGAAAGGTGTGGCTGATTAGGCTTTTTGGGGAAGTGAATACCGTTCTTACAACCTGACTAGCACAACTGAAGTTAATCACACTCATTTGAAAGCTTCACTTTAGCTACTAAATGCCCCAACAACTCATTACTTATCAAAGCGTACGTCACACATTAGTTCACTCATATCTATAGTTGAACTACTACTATCAACGACACATTATCACACACTACATGTGTTGTCTTGTTGAGTCACAGCCACATTCAGGTGTGCCACATCTTATATTAATGTACCACACATATCCTCTACCAAAAACAACACTTTTTGCAATATGACCACCTTCATGATAACCATTGTGAATGGTCATCTCATGATAGTTATGTACATTATGATACTGATATCACTACACAACATATGATTTTTATGTACAAATTTTATCTATTTATCCTCACGCATTACTGCAGGAACATAGTATGTTTTATGTTAGGGAACTCAAAAGTTCTAAGTACACAGGCATGCACATTGTTATTACAACTATTTATGTTCACTTTCACACACACATTTTGGGTTAAGGAAATGATGCTGTTAGGTACTCATAAATACAGAACATACAATAACTGTTTGTTCAATATTTACACATGTAAATGTAAAACTTATGTTATTGTTATATATAGTTGCCCCTGAAGGACATGTGTCACCTGAGACTGAACAAGTGTCTTCACCTGGGTCAGCCAGCTCAACACACCTAGAAGGTGAGTGTATCAGTTGGTGGCCATATAATATGTGCTCTTCTATATGTTATGTTGTCATGTTCATTATTTGTTTTGCACATCTTCTTTAAATAGGATTACTTAGTGTCAGTGAAAATGAAGTGTAAGGCAACTTGTATTGTGTTAGTGATGTTAACTATCATGTAGGAGTTGTGAGTTTACAGCAAGTTTTCATTCACTCATATTTCATACTGAGTCCAAACATTATTCTTAAGTCAAGGTAGTTTTTAATGTGAGGTTATAAAACGTATGGAAACATGTTAGTTGTTACTTATGACACAGTACAATTACATAGTAACACAGCAGAGATTAACATGCCATTTAATAATGTGTACATTTATTTGTAGAACATGATGAAGAGGATTTTGATGATGATGATGATGATGATGATGCCGCCGCCGCCGCCATAGACACACAAATACAAGCAAGTGACCATGAAGAGGTTCCAATTGAAACTGTTTTACCGCCAAAACGTCCAGCAAATACCACATATGATGCAATTGTAGCTTCTGAGGGAAAAATTGTGGAAGCAGAAAATCGTCGCCATTCTGACCTGATGACAGTGCTGGAAAGGATGATTGCACTGCAGGAAGAAACAGTTTCACAATTGGCACATCTCCACAGAGTCTTCATTGAAGTGCCTAAACAGTTGCAAAAAATCAACACCTCATTCGAAGCATTAGTTGTTCAGCAAACACAAGCTAATTACTGGAGAATGACTAATGTACCACAATTCAACACCTCCCAGCCAGGATCTGTTCATGCAGGTCAGTTTTCATCACATTCATCTGATATTCATTCACCAGGCCCAAATGTTACCGGTCAAGTAGCAGACATTGCTGTGCAGGTTCCTGATGACATCCTACCGCTGCCATCTGTACAAATTCAGCAGCAGACACCTACAAAGGAGGCGACAAAAACAAAACAAGACACACATGAAACAGACCAACCATCACTTGTGCAGTGTCTACCAACTTGCTCACATGTGTCAGTGGGCACAAGCCCTGTCCGTGAACAGTCACTACCCAAAAGCCCTGTAGGTGAGTCACTGCCCAAAAGCCCTGTAGGTGAATCGCTGGCCAAAAGCCCTGTAGGTGAATCACTGCCCAAAAGCCCTGTAGGTGAGTCACTGGCCACAAGCCCTGTAGGTGAGTCACTGGCCACAAGCCCTGTAGGTGAACAGTCACTACCCAAAAGCCCTGTAGGTGAGTCACTGCCCAAAAGCCCTGTAGGTGAGTCACTGGCCACAAGCCCTGCCCGTGAAGTGCCAGAGGCCACTCAAAGTGGCTCTGTTGTACCTAAAGTTGGTGGCAAAAGAAAAAGGAAAATTCAAGAGACAACAAGCAGGCCTGTTACTCGCTCGCAAAAAGAACAAAAAAAATAAATTTTAAAATTCACAAAATATGTCTTTGGCCTTGTTTTGTTGACTTCAGATTATCTAATTACTATTGTATGTATGCTGAAGACTGTGTTGTTTCCAAACTTTCAAGTATGTTCTTGTACACGTGAATTTTTGGAAATGTTAACACTCCTAATTAATGAATAGTGTTATAAATATTGATGTATTAATCGTCTGTTCAGTAATGCTCCACCAGGAGCCAGTTGCTAAGTTTAGAGAAGCTGCCATTGACTTTGCAGCAAAACATTGCATTTGGGTGTGTTAATTGATGTAATCATTGCATGTGCATATTATTTTCATGCAATTATAAAAGCACCTATTTAACTGCAAACATCTTTCTTGTACGTGTACAGCAGGATTTTGTGTTAAATATTACTTACCTTTGGTGGCCATTGTAATGTTGTCCTTTAATCATTTATGTGTTCTTGTTTCAAGAACATCTCTGAATTTATACTAAAATATATGTAGTATGTATTGATATATGCACACACACACACAGACACACACTGTGTGTGTGTGTGTGTGTGTGTATATATATAGTACTATCTAAACTGGTATAGATGTATTTACAAAAAACATACACTTCATGCTTCCTTGTGAAAACACACTATTTTAATAATACAGGCCTAATGTTTGACAACTATACTAAGTGTGAGCCTCTAACATTATTGGGTGCAAACAAATGTTTATGACTTAATTCACTCATGTTTATCACCATTTAAATAGGTTTCATACAAGGCCTACTTACTGCCATCAATATGTTGTGTGTACTCCTGCAATATAAAAAAAAAAAAAAAAGATACATTTTATATATATATATATATATATATATATATATATATATATATATATATATATAAAATGTATCTTTTTTTTAAATATAAATATATGTATTTAATGTATGTATATAATGTATGTATATGTATATATATACATACATACATATACATATACATATATACACACACACACACACTATACATATAGTACAATATACACTTTATATATATATATATATTTTTATGAGAGATATATTTATATATATATAGATACACACGTATTTAAACTCATGCAGACAGGTAGTTAACCAGACTTTCAAATACACACAGAAAAGTATGTGGGAAAAAAACATTTCATTTTGCAGTTGTGTGTGTATTTACTGATATGGCTGTCTAAGCACTATTTTCACACAGTGCTCTTTGTTATTTTTCTAGAAAACTCAATGTTACTGAAATAAGTGTAGGAATGTTTTCACAAACGAGATAAAAAAATGATACATGTTTTTCCCACATTCGCCTATCACTAACCACAAAACTTAACCCAATTAAAAGGACACATCCAATTGGCGTTTGAAATAAGGAGTAAAAGTAGTTACTTTTGTTGACCTTGAAAACGAAACACAGGAATTTGTTAGCCATTGAGCAGAATCATTTTGATGAGCAAAGAAGACAGAACTGCACACATCTTTTGTGCTACTCTGACATGGCTGATGAATTCGTTAACAATATGAATCCCCTTTTAGGGTATAAGTACATGGTTTCAGAAGCAATTTTAAACAGTCGCGGACACAAAGCAAGCACACGCCAAATCTATGATTTGATTCGAGCTAAATATCCTTATTACCAAGACCGTAGGCATGCGCGGAATTTTAATTCCTCAATAAGATTCACTTTATCAACTAATGACTTTTTTGAACGTGTGCAGGATAAGCTAGAACACACCTATGGTTTCTGGAAGATTGCAAAGGAAAAGCATTTTACCCTGAAAGAGGGCACATACTGTATATTGTTGTGAAAGGCATATTTATTCCTAATGCCAATAGCAATGGATCCGCTACTACTGTTCCGTGTGAATCGATACCTGCTGCAATATCTGCACCCTCCATTCCTGAAACCCACATTGTACAACAACAAAAGTACTATGATTATGTACCAAGCCTTTCAGCTGAAAATGCATTGGAATGGGAACCAGAAGAAATGAACCTACCTCCCGACCAATTGTTTGAAGAAAGCAGTGGCGATTCCTATGAGCGCTTCATGGAGGAGATGTGTGTCATACTGGATTCAGCGGGTGGGTCAAGCGTGGATGAAAATGCCTTGCATTTCTGGAGCGACCAGTTGCAGCCAGACGAAGAGTTAATTCTAGAAGAATGGTAAATATAACAACCGTTATGCGTTGACTGTGCGTTTAAATGTTTTTTTTTTTTTTTTTTAACCACCATTTTCCCTTTCAATGCGTGGATACAGCGTAACATTGCAGACTGCATAACATGTAGCGATCACAAAGAAATTGTTGCCGAATACAATATAGTATAACCTGAAAGAGTAGTACACATTGCTGACGGAATAAATATACGTACTTTCCTATCCCTTTAACCATAGTAGCAACATTTTAACATAACTCTAACACATACCTGTTTTGTTATCATGCAACATTTAAAAGCGGGTCCACCACGTATGACGTGGGACCCTTGTCATGGCCCAAGGCGTCCTTAAAAAGGATTACGGATGTAAGTCCCGCCCCCAAGCGACGTGCGCGCCTCAAAGCCTATTGGCTGTCATGTTTTGTTATAGTAACGGTAACTGCAGTGTGTCATGTGTGCGGCTCAGTGTTTGTAGCCGTAAAGTGGGCGTTAGCCGAATGTTAATTGAGTGGGAGGAGAGTTAGCGTGCGTTTCACGCTGGTTTAACATGACGTCACACGTATTGCATTTGCGCATTGTGTTATCGGCCGTCATTTCTGTCCAAACACGTCTGTTTAAAAAGAATACAGATGTACTCGTTTAGAACGAATGTAGTTTCGTATTCATTGTATTTGAAATAAAGATTTTATGTTTAATGGTATTTTCAAGATGTATTGAACGCACAACGTACGCTTTGTTTTGCGCATGCGCTAACAGTTAGTGCAGCCAAGCGTGAAGTGCGTGCGCACACTAAGATGTGCGCGCACATTTTTCAGTATACAGGCAACGTTCACATAATATACATAGTTATGCCTGCTACAAATTTAAAGAAACATTACATACTGATATACACTTGTACTTCTAACATATAAGTGAGTGACGTGTGTATGTACACAATCATATAGAGCTGTGTAACGCGTTGTCACGGATACATATATAGTAAGGTGCCATATTTGACCATCATGTGTTTGCTGTATTTCAGAGATGTCGGGGAAGATACAATCGGATCAATGTATGATTTCAGAAGAGTCTACCTTTATATGAGATGATTGTGAGGAGGAGCCACCGACTACTATACTACATATGGAACTAATTTTATATTGCTTGCAGCGCTTATTAACAAACAATTAAAAATGTGATACCCTTATGCCTATATTGCATAAGCACTTAATTAACATAATGATGTTGCAAAATAGTGCCTCATGAATTTTTATTGAGTGTTCTTTAATGACTACTATCATTTTATGGCATGGTGTGTTTTATATATAACAACCATTCCCACTCTGCTAACACATTTGTGAATTCTATTGTGTAATGGAACGTATGACTGTCGAAACTATGTAACAATAATAATAATAATAATAATTATAATATGAGCATGTTCATGTATAGCGCTGCTAGTTGTACACAGCGCTTTACAGACACATTTTTCAGGCTGAGGTCCCTGGCCCGTGGAACTTACAATTTATTTTTTGCCGCCTGAGGCACAGGGAGATAAAGTGACTTGCCCAAGGTCACAAGGAGCCGACACCGGGAATTGAACCAGACTCCCCTGCTTCAAAATCTCAGTGCCAGTGTGTGTCTTTACTCACTGAGCCACTCCTTCTCCCAATGTAAAGGACACTTACAACCAACTAGCCATTTCTTGTTAAAAATCTCTTGTTACATGGGTATGTTGATAAAATGGTTTGGGACTGTAGCAAATAATGTTATTGGCCAGATGTTGTGGTCCCCTACAATGCATGATGTTCTGATTATGACATCAACATCATGTAATGAAGTACGTTTCTGTGTATATTTCATTAACCTAACTAACTATAGTTTACTGTGTTTAGTAAACGTTCTAAAAATACATAGTATAGTCAATATGATGATATAAGCTACCATAATAAAGCTGGTGTTATCATTTGTCGGTGTTATACATGGATCCTACACAAATTGATACAGACACAAACAGTTGTCTTACAAAGTGTGTCTATGCTAATGTGCACGTGATTGACGTTACAATTGTGAGAATACTTGATAATTATCATCATGATAATGATGAAGTGACGTGATTTATATTGCGAAAATATTACCAACATTGTCATATTGGTAAATTAGAAATGCTAAATGACAGTAACATTTGCAACAAAATTGTGTTTTCTGTTAACAGTTTTACACTTGGTACATGTAGGACACATCCACACACGTGTGACTTATACATACACATGTCACAAATGTAAATTAATGTTGACTATTAATTCCTAGCATTAAAAAACACCTACATTGCTAAATCTAAGATGTAGTACGCATTGTTGTGATTACAGGCATTCATGCATGGAGTGTTATGATCAGTCAATTTCATCCGTGATGAATGATCTCCCGTAAGTAAACACATAAGTACAGTTATCCCCTTTTCTCCAAACACCTCTATATTACATTAATGGAATTTATAAGGAAACATACATAAAATGTGATGAAATGTGAGTAATCATTTTCTAATACAATGCACATGAAAGCTCAAGAGTAGCTAAATGCATATACATGATACAGAAAGTACATGTATGTTACATTTGTGTTAAAACCAATATGTAGGGTTTTTACTTCAAATAATTATAGGAAGATTGAGGTAGGCACATCTTATGAGAGATGTCAGCAAATATACATACCATGATCAGTCATACTGGAGATATACCTATAATGCAAAGGAACAATATATAAATTGCAAACATTGACATGCCATCTTCAGTACCGTAAACAACACAGCAAAGTGTGTATTTGGTGTTGAATGTGCAACACCATGTATATTTAATGACATTCAAAATGTAAATCAGCCTGGTGTACACATCATATGGATGTACATGTTACACTGCACCAATAACATTTTATGTAAGCATACTAGAAGCATGAATGAGTATGGGCATAATATGTGTATTGTGTTAGCATAAGGAACAACACAATGCTAAAATATTAGTGATTTGTTACCCCAGTTGTATTCACATACACACAACTAAAGTACAATTGAAGAGGGATTATATAACCTGTGCAACAATAACATACCGGTGCCACATCCCTTTGTGCACACAGCAGAGAAAAGAAAGGTGTGCAACCGATATTCATCTGTGTCCTACCAGAAGGGTATATAAAAAAACATTATTGTTAAGATAACATAATGTAACTATAAAAGTATAACTTGGAACATATATGTTTTTACTTACAAGAAAAAAATGAATTGATGAGATTCTGGCGTGTCTGGCCACCACTGGCTGTTTGTTCATTTTCAGCAGCTACATGGGTGGGATGCTTGTCTACCAAAGGCTCAGCTAGGTCTGACTGTACATTGTGCCTGAGTGCAACATTGTGCAAAATGCAACAGGCAAGGATAATATCAGACACTTTTTGAGGCTTGTATAGAAGAGCCCCACCAGTTCTGTCCAGACACCTAAATCTGGTCTTGAGTAGGCCAAATGTCCTCTCTATAACAGATCTTGTAGATATATGGGCTGCATTGTACCTGTCCTCTGCTTCAGTTTGAGGGTTTAGCACCGGAGTCAAGAGCCACGGCCTAATTCCGTATCCTGAGTCACCTATAATGAATGGAGCACACATAAGCTGACATTAGTGATCAAATTGTACAATGCCAACATTCCTATATAAAAATGTGTTTTGTGTTATAACATGTAAATGTGTACTCACCCAGCAGCCAACCATGTTCAAAATGTCCCTCTTCGAACGCATGGAAGACTGAAGAGTTCCTCAGGATGGAGGAATCGTGACTGGAACCAGGGAATTTGGGTACCACATGCATTATCCTCATCGTGGCATCACATACCACCTGTACATTGAGTGAATGGTAGTGCTTACGATTGCGGTACACATGCTCACTCTGACTAGGTGCAATCAAAGCAACATGTGTGCAATCGATTGCACCCAGCACACATGGTATCCCTGCTATATTATAAAAGCCAGTCCTGACTTCCAGCCACTCTGTCGCCTCTGTAGGAAAATGAATATAATTCCTAGCGCGTCTATTGAGTGCATAGAGAAACTGGGTCAAGGCCCGCGAGAATGTAGATTGCGAGACCCCGCCCACTATGCCCACAGTTGTCTGGTATGACGCGGAAGCAAGATAATGTAATGAGCACAGCATTTTAACAAGCCCAGGGACTGCACGACCTCTGGCTGTGAAAAAATCTAAATCTCCCCTTATCTCCTGATAAAGAGATAAGATTGCTGCTGAACTCAAACGATAGCGACTTACAATCTCCTCCTCACTCATCCCATCTAACAGGGTTCTCTCCCTGTACAGACGCGGACGAGGCACAACTTGTCTCCTCTGTCTTCTCCTCTGATCTCCTGTCCCTCTCCCTGTCTCTGTCGTATCCGCGTGACTGTCCCTGTCACTGTCACTGTCCCTCGGTGTGTCCCTCCCTTGCCCTATATGATTGTCTTCATCATCAAGCATGTCATAGAAAAGAATGTTCCTCCGTCTCCTAAACAATCTCAACATTTTGAAATGAGTAGCTGTGAATGATCAGGTAATGGGCGTCCTTTAAATAGGTATGTGATGATGTCAGGTGACATAGTAAAATGCAAGGTGTTACATTAACATAATAAAGTACTTCTGTGGCAAGCTGAGTGCAGTTCTTGTTATAAGTATTTGTTGTGTGTATTCTGCAGGGAATGATGATATTTGGCAATGATGTGACGTGAACCTTTGTAGAAACATTGCTTGCAAATAAATAGTTGCATGTGCAATGCATGTAACACTTGTGAACGCAACAGTCAGTCATGTAATTAGGCAAAAAGGCTGAGATTGACGTGGGAAAAGTTTTGTGTAACATGTGTAATTAGGCATGTTATTGTGACATGTTGACAACAATGAATAGTCGTGTGCATATGCATGCATTTGTGTAATGAGGATAGTTGCTATAGAATGAGTTTACAAGGTGTCCCAATGCTGAATTACTGTACATGTGTGTATAAGTTAGGTTGAAGTGCTTGTAATGCTACGGTTACAATGTAAACATGCAATGTGATTGAGCGTCCAATAAGTGACGTCATGAAAATAGGGACGACCCAAAACTAGATGTAAACATGAGAAGACAGATGTACATGAACGTTTAAAGATGCGTGACACATTACAAGCATTGTGTAATGTAAAGGAACATGAATATACTGTGTATGTGTGACATGTGTGACATGTGTAACATCATGTAAATAATTGTCGCTCAGTTCATAAAAATGTGTGATATGATGTGAGGTTCTCCTTTAAGAGTTGAGTATAGTATTTTCCCTTGGCACATCATCACATGATGAGTAATGTGACCCGCAAATGCTGCAAACATGTAAAAGTATAATGTTATGCAAATAATACACGTCAGCTGTGACACAATGCAGGGAATGCCCCCACACTGTAATGCAAATGACGTTTGTATTGTGAGCAATGAAACGTAAACAGTACTATACTGTTATACGTCCCCGCTCCATTGACTCCATTGATGTACAGAAGTTTTTTTTTTCTAAGTGCCGTTGCGGCAGCCTTAGCGATCGTTCTCCCCTCCAAACTGCCAACTTTAGTTGGCGGGAGAAATTGGCCATAACATCTCAATTTCGTAGTGCCGATCAGGCCCGATAAGCTGTTTTTTTTTGTTGAATCCAGCCGAATTAAAAAAGTGGCGATCAGTGGCGAAAACAGGCTTATCGGCAGCCGACTGGCCATAACAAAATAATCGGCTCCGAAACCTGGCGATATCAAGCACTTATCGGCGCTTACTGAATCTCAAACCCAATTTTGGCTATAAAATGGCGATAATTCCCTTATCAACGCTTACTGCATGAGGCCCTAACTGTGTTTGGGTTAGTTTTTTTTTCCTGGCAGCCGTCCTATATTTAGCTATATATCACATTGTGGTTTTTATTGTGTAATATTTTATTTTGATTTATATTAATTATTTTTTCCCATCCCTCAACATGATACGAGCCAGTATCTCAAACAAAAAAAAGCAAAGGAACTATATGACGCACAGATAGCATCAACATCCAAAATTGAAGCAAGTTTGTCTAGTAACAAATATCATGTGCTATCAGAAATTGAGTCAGAAAGCGAACCTGACAGTGCGTCATATACGCCTTTACCTACCCCGGGGGTTAAAACTAACTTTTCTTTTTTAGAGTGGAGGAAGGAAAGGGAACACATCTTTCCCCAGGTAGAAATAAAGAAACCCAGTCTAGAAGTACAGCCACCCATGAATTACAAAAAAAGAAAAAATGCACCAGAGGGAGAAGAGGAGGTACTAATAGAAATAGGTTAAGTAATAGTAAAACTTACCAAAACATCTTTAACCTTAGTCGACACATCCTGACTCCAGTAGAAAAAAGGGTGTTGGGTAAGGGCCTTACATTTGCACCAATATGCGGCCCCAACAGCTTTAATATCCACATTGATGTGCACAAGTTTGCACGAAAACTTGCACTAAAAAAATATTTTCTAAAAGATGCAGTTACTAGTCAATTAGATCGGAAGTCTTTGAATGTAGATTCAATTAAATCACATAACAATTTTAAAGTGAAGTCCACTTTTTATCCCAAATTTGCCCAAGGTCATCTGGTTAACTCCTTTGTGGAGATAGTAACCAGGGAATTTGAAGAGTCTAGTAGGACATATAAAATTCATAGAGACAATTTCAATACTAATGAAAAACTAGCCTTACAACAATTGGAGGACAATAAGAGGATAGTTATAAAACCTGCTGACAAAGCGGGGGGGTATAGTGGTGATGGATATTGAATATTATCTCCAGGAGTCAATGAGACTGCTTGGAGATACAGCCACATACCTCCCCCTTCTAAGTAATCCTCTCAAACAGTTTGAAATTCAACTCACTACATTGCTAAACAAAGGTCTCGAGGAAGGAGCTATAACACAACAAGAACTAGAATTTTTAGATGTACAGTTTTCACGCACTCCCATCTTTTATTTTATCCCAAAAATACACAAGAGCATTACACAACCCCCTGGCAGACCTATCATTTCAGGTATAGGATCACTCACTTCTAATTTATCTTTATTTATAGATCATCACCTTCAACCTTTGGTACATCAGGTCCAGTCCTACCTGCGTGACACAACACATGTCCTTCAGATACTTAGAGATCTGAAATGGGAGCCTGAGTACACTTGGGTGACAGCGGATGTTACCTCATTGTACACTACCATAAATCATGCCAAAGGCTGTCAGGCAATATCACGCAGGTTAGAATTGGACGTCACTACATCACCAGCACTTAAAACATTTTTAGTAGATAGTATTAATTTTATTTTAACCCACAATTATTTTCAATTTAATTCACAATTCTTTTTGCAGATCTGTGGAACGGCGATGGGCACAAGGTTTGCCCCAAGCTATGCAAATCTTTTTATGGACAGTTGGGAAAAAGATTTTATTTGGAACAACTGTCCATTTGGGGCCCACCTTGTGCTCTGGCGCCGTTTCATAGATGATATCATATCTGTGTGGTCAGGCAGCCAGGAGCAGCTTGAATCATTTTTTGAGTATTTAAACTTTAACGATAGGGATTTGAAGTTCACTTTTAATTATAATAAGGAACATATAGAATTCTTGGACCTCGGCATTTATATTTCAGATAACAGAATAGAGACGAAAACATTTTTTAAGCCAGTGCAGGCTAATAACTACCTTAGGGCAGACAGCCAGCACAATCCAAGTTGGATCCGGAATATCCCTAGGGGTCAGCTCACCCGTCTGAAGCGCAACTGTTCAAATCCTGGGGAGTTTGCGCTCCAGGCAGGTGAGCTGAAAGACAAGTTCAGAGATAGAGGCTATCCGGAGCATTTATTTGAAGAAGCGTCTCTACAGGTAGATAAAATTGAGAGGAATACACTGTTAGAATATAATAGCAAAAAGCAAATAAATGAGCTGGAACAAACCAACGGGGTGGCATTTGTCACCCAGTACAACGAGATGGCGCCAAAGATCAGGCATATTTTTAACAAACATTGGCCTATGCTCCTATGTGATAACGTATTATCTAAATGCCTTCCCGAGAAACCAAAAATCATTTTCACAAAAGCAGCAAATATAAAAACACGTTTAGCTCCTAGTTGCCCTCTAGACAATTCGAAACTAACAATAGCAAGTAAAAATAAGGGCTTTTTTACATGCACTAAATGCACAGCTCGTACTTTCAGCAATAACACTAGAACCTTTAAATCAAATGTAACAGATAAAATTTACACTATAAAAACACTGATTAACTGCCACTCCACTTTTGTGATTTATTTATTGCAGTGCCCATGTGGCTTACAATATGTGGGTAGGACGGGCAGGTGCTATCAAAGAAGGATATATGAGCACATTTATAACATTAGACGAGGTTTATCCACACATAGTGTTTCGCACCACTTCAGCGTGCACCATAATAAAAGTCCTGTTGGACTGAAATGTCAAGCTATAGAAAGTTCACAAGTGAATTGGAGGGGGGGTAATCAATTACAACAGATTAGTAGGCGAGAAGCTTACTGGATCTACGAACTGAAAACCCTCTCTCCTAATGGACTTAATATAGACTTCGATCTGGGTGGTTTTTTTTTACTATTCATTTGAAGTTAGACATATATATATATATATAGGAATTAACTGCATCATTAGCTATTTTGCACATAGTGGGTGCAGGATTGGTGCAAAACTGTGCAACATCAATGGTGGATAGATAAATATCTAGTAATGTTAATAAATTGTAATAAACTTTATTTCATGATTGTCAGGATATTGTACATATGAAATGTATTTGTAGTGAGTTTTATGTTATATGTTGTATTATGTGTATGTTAGGCTGTCGACGGCAGAGAGGTGTGGCAAGCAGTAAGTGGCGAATAGCTCCACCCAGCGAGTGACGTCATTCCGGACGGAAAATCTCGCGAGGGTTGGCCTGCAGAGACGCCCGGCCTGAGAGTTATCAGAGGAGGCGCCGGCGGCCATTATAGAAGTACCACACGCCTAGGAACAGCGGATACCGGACTGCATCTCCTGCTATCACTGCCTGAAAACTCTGGATTGTTGTAAGTAGGATTCCGGTTTTTACACACCGGATCCTAGACCTGCTCCATAGGTCACTGCCATTTTTTAGTAATTGTTCTAATACATCTCTGTTATATTGTCAGCCTTTCTGTCAGTGTTGTTAGTGGTGTATGTCTTGTGTGTGTGTGTGTGTGTTACATGTTTCAGATATGCAGTGTCACGCTATGATTTCTCTCTTTATCTTCCCTGCATTATATACCACGGTTGCTGCTGTGGAGTCTGCTGTCTGGCAACTGGATCACCTGTACTGGACACTGCAGCACATCTTTGGACTTATTTTCCTTTTTGGACATTTGAGGCGCCGGTCTGTATTGTTTTCTCTGATCTCAGACGCGCTATTAGAGAGGGTTGGGGCTACTTTGAATGCATCTGATCTCAGACGCGCTATTAGAGAGGGTTGGGATTCCTTACAATGCAGATTTCAGACGCGCTGTTAGAGAGGGTTGGGGCTCTTTCCATTTTTTGATCAATGCATTGTAAGGAACCCCAACCCTCTCTAGTGTCTCCATCAGTGCCAACAGTGTCAGTGGCCATGTGAGCCCCCACCCTCTTCTTCTAACACATTTCTTCACCCTCTCACACTCTTTTTCTGCTCCCTCTCTATTGCTCCCCCCTCTATTTCCCTATTTCTCCTCCCCCTCTATTTTCTGCCCCCTTTTGACACCTCCCTCCTCAATGTATTTCTCTTCCCCCTGTCTCACTCTTCCCCTCCCCTCTCTCTTCTTCTCCTCTCTTTTTCCCAATCTTACACTCTTCCCCCCCATCTCTATCTTTTTATTTCTCACACTTCCACTCACTCCCCCACCACCCCCTCTCTCTTTCTCCCTCCCTCTCGCTCACTCCAACATCTCTCACACTCTCCCCTCCCCTCAGCTATCACTCAATGTCACCCTATTTTCACTCAATCTCCCCCTCCACACACTGAACCCCCTGCCCCACTGACAACACACACAATCCCCCCTTACACACACACACAAACACACACAATTCTGCCCCCAAAACACACACACACTATTACAATTACACATAATTCCTCCTTCCGGCATGGACCGGTGAGGATCGGTGCAGCAGAGGCCTGGCAGAAATCGGAGGCCAAGCAACCATACGCAGAAGTTGGGCCCGACCTCTGGCCAATTTTTAACTAAGTGGGGGAGTGAGAGGATGAGGGGGAGACATGAGAGGATGAGGAGGGGGGAGCGAGAGGATGAGGAGGTGGGGAGTGAGAGGATGCGGAGGTGGGGAGTGAGAGGATGAGGAGCGGGGAGTGGGAGGATGAGGTGAGGGAGAGGATGAGGAGGGGGGAGTAAGAGGATGGGCAGGGGTGAGTGAGAGGATAAGCAGGGGGGGGTGAGAGGATGAGGAGGGGGGAGTTAGAGGATAAGGGGAGCGGGAGGATGAGGAGAGGGGATTGAAAGAATGAGGAGTGGGGAGTGAGAAGATGAGCAGGAGAGGAGAGAGAGGATGAGCAGGAGAGAAGTGAGAGGATGAGGAGGGGGAGTAAGAGGATGAGGAGGGGTGAGTGAGAGGATGAGGAGTGAGTGAGAGGATGAGGAGTGGGGAGTGAGGATGAGGAAGGTGAGTAAGAGAATAAGGAGGGGGAGTGAGAGGATGAGGAGGAATAGAGGATGAGGAGAGGGAGGGCAGAGAGGATAAGGATAGGGGTGAGAGGAGGAGGGGTGGGTGAGAGGATGAGCAGGAGGAGTGACAGGATGAGGGAGTGAGAGGAGATGGGGGGGTGAGAGGATGAGGAGGGGGTGAATGAGAGAATGAAAAGGGGGTGAGAGGCTGAGGAGAGGTGGGTGAGAGGATGAGGAGGGGGAGTAAGAGGATGAGGGGAGTGAGAGGTTCAGCAGAGGGGGAGTGAGAGGATGAGGAGGGGTGAGTGAGAGGATGAGGAGGAATGAGTGAGAGGATGAGGAGTGGGGAGTGAGGATGAGGAAGGTGAGTAAGAGAATAAGGAGGGGAAGTGAGAGGATGAGGAGGAGTAGAGGATGAGGAGAGGGAGGGCAGAGAGGATAAGGATAGGGGTGAGAGGAGGAGGGGTGGGTGAGAGGATGAGCAGGGGGAGTGACAGGATGAGGGGGTGAGAGGAGATGGGGGGGTGAGAGGATGAGGAGGGGGTGAATGAGAGAATGAGAAGGGGGTGAGAGGCTGAGGAGAGGTGGGTGAGAGGATGAGGAGGGGGAGTAAGAGGATGAGGGGAGTGAGAGGTTCAGCAGGGGGGAGTGAGAGGATGAGGAGGGGGGAGTGAGAGGATGAGGAGGGGGTGAGTGAGAGGATGAGGAGGGGGTGAGAGGATGACGAGAGGTGGGTGAGAGGATGAGGAGGGGCAGTAAGAGGATGAGGGGAGTGAGAGGTTCAGCAGGGGGGATTGAGAGGATGAGAGGGGGGGATTGAGAGGATGAGGAGGGGGGGAGTGAGAGGATGAGGAGGGGGTGAGTGAGAGGATGAGGAGGGGGTGAGAGGATGAGGGGAGGGGTGGGTGAGAGGATGAGGATGAGGAGGGTGAGTGAGAGGATGAGGGGAGTGAGAGGATGAGGAGGGGGTGAGGAGAGGACGAGGAGGGGGGAGTGATACAACGAGGAGTGAGAGGATGAGGATGCATGGAGAGATGATGAGGAGGGGGATGATGAGGAGGGGCAGAGAGGTTGTGGAGGAAGTGGAGAGGATGAGGAGAGTTGGGGGAGTGGAAGGAGAGTGAGAGAATGAAGGGTGAAGCAAGAGAATGAGGAGGGGTGAGTGAGAGGAGGACAGGAGAGAGAGGAGGAGGAGGGGGGAGTGAGATGATGAGGAGGGGGAGCAAGAAGATGAGGAGGGGGGAGTGAGAGGATGAGGAGGGGGAGAAGTGAGAGGATGAGGAGGGGTGAGTTAGAGGATGAAGGGTGAGTTAGAGGATGAAGGGGGAGTGAGAGGATGAGGAGGGGAGTGAGAGGATGAGAAGGGGGGTGAAAGGATGAGGAAGGGGGAGTGAGAGGAGAAGGGGGGAGAGAGGATGAGTAGGGGGCAGTGAGAGCAGGGGGAGAAGCGAGAGGATGAGGAGGCGTGAGTTAGAGGATGAGGGGTGTTAGAGAATTAGGGGGAATAGGTAGGATGAGGAGGGGGAGTGAGAGGATGAGGACAGGGAGTGAGAGGATGAGGAGGTAGGAGTGAGGATGAGGAGGGAGGAGTGAGAGGATAAGGAGGGAGGAGTGAGAGGATAAGTAGGGGGGAGTAAGAGGATGAGGAGGTAGGAGTGAAAGGATGAGGACTGGGAGTGAGAGGAGGGGGAGTGAGATGATAAGGATGGGGAGTGAGAGGATGATGGGGGAGTAAGAGGATGAGGAGGTAGGAGTGAGAGGATGAGGAGGGAGGAGTGAGAGGATGAGGAGGGGGGAGTAAGAGGATGAGGAGGTAGGAGTGAGAGGATGAGGAGGGGGAGAGAGAGGATGAGGAGGGGGAGTGATAGGATGAGGAGGGAGGAGGGAGAGGATGAGGAGGGAGAAGTGAGAGGATGAGGAGAGGATGAGGAGGGGAGGCGTGAGAGGATGAGGAGAAAGAAGTGAGAGGACGAGGAGAGGATGAGGAGGAGAGGCGTGAGAGGATGAGGAGGGGAGGCGTGAGAGGATGAGGGAGTGAGAGGATGAGGATGGGGAGTGAGAGGATGAGGAGGCGAGAGTGAGAGGATGAGGAGGGGGGAGTGCTAGGATGAGGAGGGGGAGTGCGAGAATGAGATGGGGGAGTGAGAGGATGAGGATGGGGAGTGAGAGGATGAGGAGGGGGGAGTGAGAGGATGAGGAGGGGGGAGTGAGAGGATCAGGGGGGTGTGAGAGGATGAGAAGTGGGAGTGAGAGGATGAGAAGAGGAGTAAGGGGAGAGTGAGAGGATGAGGGGGGAGTGAGAGGATGAGGAGTGTTGGGGGGAGTGGAAGGGGAGTGAGAGAATGAAGGGTGAAGCAAGAGAATGAGGAGGGGTGAGTGAGAGGAGGACAGGAGAGAGAGGAGGAGGAGGGGGGAGTGAGAGGATGAGGAGGGGGAGCAAGAAGATGAGGAGGGGGGAGTGAGAGGATGAGGAGGGGGAGAAGTGAGAGGATGAGGAGGGGTGAGTTAGAGGATGAAGGGTGAGTTAGAGGATGAAGGGGGAGTGAGAGGATGAGGAGGGGAGTGAGAGGATGAGAAGGGGGGTGAAAGGATGAGGAAGGGGGAGTGAGAGGAGAAGGGGGGAGAGAGGATGAGTAGGGGGCAGTGAGAGCAGGGGGAGAAGCGAGAGGATGAGGAGGCGTGAGTTAGAGGATGAGGGGTGTTAGAGAATTAGGGGGAAAAGGTAGGATGAGGAGGGGGAGTGAGAGGATGAGGACTGGGAGTGAGAGGATGAGGAGGTAGGAGTGAGAGGATGAGGAGGGAGGAGTGAGAGGATAAGGAGGGAGGAGTGAGAGGATGAGGAGGGGGGAGTAAGAGGATGAGGAGGTAGGAGTGAAAGGATGAGGACTGGGAGTGAGAGGAGGGGGAGTGAGATGATAAGGATGGGGAGTGAGAGGATGATGGGGGAGTAAGAGGATGAGGAGGTAGGAGTGAGAGGATGAGGAGGGGGAGAAAGAGGATGAGGAGGGGGAGTGAGAGGATGAGGAGGGAGGAGGGAGAGGATGAGGAGGGAGAAGTGAGAGGATGAGGAGAGGATGAGGAGGGGAGGTGTGAGAGGATGAGGAGAAAGAAGTGAGAGGACGAGGAGAGGATGAGGAGGGGAGGCGTGAGAGGATGAGGAGGGGTGAGTGAGAGGAAGAGGGAGTGAGAGGATGAGGATGGGGAGTTAGAGGATGAGGAGGCGAGAGTGAGAGGATGAGGAGGGGGGAGTGCTAGGATGAGGAGGGGGAGTGCGAGAATGAGATGGGGGAGTGAGAGGATGAGGATGGGGAGTGAGAGGATGAGGAGGGGGGAGTGAGAGGATGAGGAGGGGGGAGTGAGAGGATCAGGGGGGTGTGAGAGGATGAGAAGGGGGAGTGAGAGGATGAGAAGAGGAGTAAGGGGAGAGTGAGAGGATGAGGGGGGAGTGAGAGGATGAGGAGGGAGGGAGAGGATGAGGAGGGGGAGTGAGAGGATGAGGAGGGGTGAGAAGATGAGAGGGTGAGAAGATGAGAGGGTGAGAAGATGAGGAGGGGGTGTGTGAGGATGAGGAGGGAGTGAGAGGATGAGGACAGTGAGAGAGGATGGGTGGGTGAGAGAATGAGGAGGGGGGTGTGAGAGGAGGATGAGGATGGGGGAGTGAGAGGAGGAGGAGGGGGGAGTGTGAGGATGAGGAGGGGGAGTGCGAGGATCTGGAGGGGGGAGTGAGAGGATAAGATGGAGGAGTTAGAGGATGAGTATGGGGAGTGAGAGGATGAGGAGAGGGGAGTGCAAGGATGAGGAGGGGGGAGTGAAAGGATGAGAAAGGGGAGTGAGAGGATGAGAAGGGGGAGTGAGAGGATGAGGGGGTGAACATGCGAGAAGGACTTACAGAAGAGCAAAATCTAGAACAGGGGGGCGCAAACTTTTTCCCTGCGCCCCCCTACTGGCGGTCCCCTCACTCCCGTGCCCCCCCTAACCCCCACTCACCTGCTTTCCGGCGTCATGACGTCACGTTGCCCTAGTAACGTGACGTCACATGACCTCACAGCGTCATTTTGATGCTGCGTTGCCATGGCGACGCAGGAAGGAAGCCGCCGGAGCCTAGGTAAGTGAAGGTTTACAGAGGCCCTGCAGCTCCCCCGGCACTTAATTTAAGTGCCTTCGGGAAGCGCTCGGGGCCTCTGTAAACCCCACGCCCCCCAGTTTGCGCACCGCTGTTCTAGAAATCCAATCGGATAAGGCTCTTTCTGCACGCTTTTGCACAACTCCCAGCTACTAGAATATCCCCCTGTGTCTATCCAAGAGGAGGTTTTAGTGTACTGACAAAAAACATCCCAAAATAAATTGTAATTAAGGCTGCGAGGTGTCACTGTATATAGAACATAGATCCAGTAGCACTCTCATTGTAAAAGACTCATCTCTATCCCCCCACAAATAAGCAGGGGGACCCATTCAAAGCCCATAATGTGTATGTCTGAAGCATTAAAGCAAAGTGCAGTGCTGTACCAAAGTAGTAGTTTAGTTTAGACTGCCCTTGAATGGAGTTGAACACTTCCCCAGTGCTGGAATTAGACATAAAAGGTCTATGCAGCAACATAGAGTAGTTGTGTTTAGACGCATGGCTCTATTTTTTGGAGCAGAGCCGCAGCATATATACTGTAAGAACAGTTTCTTACTTCTGACGCGGTATGTTAGACTTATGGCACTTCAGATATGGAGGATTGTTTTGGGCAAATAAAAGGTTAAAAAAAAGTATCAGAGAAATGCAACTTGTGACGCATCTCATTTTAATCTGTGCACCATGTAACTGCCCCCAACTCATCCTACTCACTCTCCCCAAGGTGCAAATTGGGGCAGAGACGCAGAATGTGATACATCTGATTATAATCTGTGCACCATGTAACTCCCCCCAACTCCTTCTACTGACTCTCCCCAAGGTGCAAGCTGGGGCAGAGACGCAGACTGTGATACATCTCATTATAATCTGTGTGCCATGTAACTCCTCCCCAACTCCTCCTACTGACTCTCCCCAAGGTGCATGCTGGGGCAGAGACGCAGACTGTGATACATCTCATTATAATCTGTGATACTTTATCTTGCCATGAAGTCAATGCATTTGAACCCAGTGATACAGTATGTTGATCCCACTGCTGTCAGTGGCACTGTCCATATGTGTACTTGTGTCACCCAATGTATGTAATACAATGTATCACAGTAGCTGTGATTTTTATGACTGCTACTCAAGTTAACCACTTCTCAACCACTTGAAATTAAATGTCAACAGTAGCTGATTTCTCTATTATGACATCACGAGACAGTATCATTGAGCCTCCTAGGAGATGCCAGCAGCAGTGTTCTGTAATGACATCATGGAATCGCCTTAGAGACTGAGATAAATACACAAATGTAAACTTGTTTGTGCGTGACTTGAATTAGTTCCCGAAGGAAACCGTTAGTTTTGTGGACATCTCAGAGATAGGAAAAGAGTGGCGCTGTACAGAGAGACTAATTATCTCCACCTTAACTCTGTATCATGGCAGGTAGGAAGCAACGTGACCTTTACATACCCAAAAAGAAATGGATAATATCTATATTTCTGAACTGTTTACTTTCACAATGTTTTATGGGGTACAGAACAGATAACATGACTCCTATCAATGGATGGGAGAAAGAAGACGGATGGGGTGGGGGGCGGGGGGGAGGGACGGAGGTAGACAACACCCAGGGGGGTTAGGTACCTGGCCTTAATTGGATAATATTTTTTTTTATAAATGTCAAAACTGATTTATTATAGATACATACACACATATTTGTTTTATTGTATTTACTTTTATATCTGGCTTGTAATTCAAAATCTTAAATGATTTGAACAGAAATGTATAGAAAAGAACACATGTACTGTATACATAAATGTCAAAGCGGCAAACGTCTATGGGATCTATGGGATAGTAAAAAAAGACACAGGAACCTTAGTGTATACAGTAGGATTAGTTATGTATAAGGCATGCTTTTTCCTTGCCCTAAGTTTAGGTCAATAACTATTGGACCAATTCTACACCGTGGGGTGTAATGTTCGACTACTTTCAGCCATATCCTTAAATTATTGTCTACAGCATTGTTTTTCAACCACGGATCCTAGGAACCCTAGGATTCCCCGGGCATCCCTAAAGGGTTCGCTGTAATTTTTAGGTCATTTTAAAATTGTACTTAATACAGAAGAATTTACAGTACAATGCATCTTATCTCAAACGCGCTATTGGAGAGGGTTGGGGTTCCTTACAATGCATCTGATCTCAGACGCGCTATTAGAGAGGGTTGGGGCTCCTTACAATGCATCTGATCTCAGAAGCGCTATTAGAGAGGATTGGGGTTCCTCACACTTCATCTGATCTCAGACGCACTATTAGATAGGGTTGGGGTATATTACAATGCATCTCATCTTAGACTCGTTGTTAGAGAGGGTTGGGGTCCCTCAGAATTTCACATATGGTTCCTTAACCAAAAAAAGGTTGGAAACCACTACTCTACAGTAATACAAAGGCCCCAAAAAAGACAAAGCCACAAAACGAGGGCAGAATCTGCCACTTGATTTACAGATATAGCTGACCTGAGTGCTCCTCCAGATACCTCAATATACCAGACGTCTCAGAATACCACACCATAATATTACCACAAAATACTACAGTAGGAACAGGCAATTTTTATGTTTTTATTTTTATTTTTAAAGATCCAGTTCCGAAAGCTATGGTACATCTATATTTGTCATTGTGTTCATAGGTGGACATGAAAGCAGGTGATGGACTGCACAAGTTTTATATGCCAGTTGCCACTTTGTGTTGAAAACTACCTAGAAATAGTTTTCTGTCTGTGTTACATCCCAACACATCCTATATGTATATGTATATATATGTGTATATATGTATATATATATATATATATATATATATATATATATATATATATATATATATATATAGATTAAACCCCATATATTGAGCTAAAATGTACGGGTGCTCTGGTGTTTCAATACATAGCAATGCTATGAATAGAAGGCAATCATGGAGCTTGCTTAAAAATGTATTTAAATATTGAAACTTCTGACCACTATTGATCAGAGTAGTGGTCTGTAACATTGATAATCAAATAAATGTGTTTTCCCAGCAAGCCATTATCCCTGTTAGTGCTTGCTATTCATAACAAAACAAAGACCACCAAAAACTTTATTCAAAACCAGAACCAAAACCCCAAATATTTTAAAGGCAAAATAAAAATACCAAGCCAAGTGAGCATCTCTATGTATTTCATATGTATTTGATATCAAGAATATCTTTTAGCAGGTCTGTTAAAGCAGTCCTAACCCCACAATGTCAGGCTTTCAGGATATCCCAGCTTCAGCGGTGGTGGCTCAATCCGTCCCTGATTCAGCACAGCTCGCTCAATCAGTCCCTGCTTCAGCACAGGTGACTCTATCAGAGGCTGATTGGGTGATTGTGCCACCTGTGCTAAAGCTGGAATATCCTGAAAAGTTGACCTATTGTGGGGGGTTTGATGACTGGAGTTGAGTCCCCGTGTGTTAAAGAAATGTGCCTTGATTGTGCTTTTCTGGCCCTTCACTTTTACCTTTCTTCCTTACAGATCAGTTTTTAAATTCCTCTGCTGTGAACCCTCCACCGACCTGCAGTGCTCCTGCAGTCACCACTGCTTACCCTTCATGGAGCAACAGCTTCCACCCAGTAGGGAGGAATACAGAAGTCTACAGACATGGGGCCCAAGGCATGATTTTGCAACAAGGGTCTGCAGGAACACCAATGTATCTACAGCAGATCCCACAGGCAACACGCGCTTACCCTCGTGTATCGGACATGAACGGAGGATTCTACCACACTGCTACAGGAGGATACACAGGATTTGCAGGACAGGTTAGGGGAGAAGCCACAACGCAGCCTGTTACTTTCCGTCCCAACACACATTTGGAAAGACGTGCTACAATAGGGCCTTGTATAATGGCCACCCAGTATGCACAACTTCAGCAGCCACCATTCATACCCCTTAGAGGAATGCACGTTCACGATAGGACATACCACCCAGTTCCTGGCCAATATGCTCCAACTGGTGGCAACACAGCACAGATTGGCTCCTTCTTACAGACACCCACTGGGCTGCCAATAACCTCCCCCAGGGGGAAAAGCCCAAGACCGTCCTATCCACTGGCTCATTATTCGGCAGCCCCTGATCCCCAAGCAACCAGGATAGCCGAAAATGTAAAAGTAGGAGTGTCAGGTGGGTAAGGCAAACCAGGTTCAGTTGGGGGAGCACAAGGGGCAAAAAAGGAGATCTAGATGCCCAAGTCATAGCATTTCCCCCAGTTGTTGCTATTGCAGCTAAACGTTTGTGGATGTTCCTTAAGTTGAATTTATTTATTATTTATTTATTTATTTATAAAATATTTTACCAGGAAGTAATACATTGAGAGTAACCTCTCGTTTTCAAGTATGTCCTGGGCACAGAGTAAAACTACTGTACTACTGTAGTGTATTGGTTTTCCCATTGACAAATAACACACAGGGACTTGTGAAACTCTTGTTGGCCTTTTATCATAATCTGCCCTCTTTATCACTAATGATATCCCCACCAATAAAATCTACTTCTCTTCGTCTTCATCACTCCACCATCATTATTGTGATAAAACATGGATATCTCTCATAATTTTGCATTGTGTACAGTAGTTCTTTGCACTGATTTCAATGTGTAATTAGCTTAATTCCCTTTCCCCACTGCATTGTGTTGCAGACCTTACAAGGTGAGATATGGAGAATCTTTACTAATCATTGTTCAAAATCTTCTCCTTGACCGATACCATTACCTGTTATAAAGATCTTTAATTACGGTCATTCGCCACTGTAGTGTTACAAATATATAGAACTCTACAGTATGTAGTCCTCGCCAATACTGAAGGGATTAAGCATGTGTTTGCTTTTCTTCCTTTGTGTTATTATGTACAATGTGTTGGTATTTATGATAATTGATTATTTCTCCTTTTTGATTTTGTTACAGTGTGTCAGACCTCGCTTGGAGCCCAACATATTTCCCAGGCCAGTTTAATTACACAAGGAGCAGTTCAGCTTGCTGCTAATGAAAAAAGTGAACCACCTCTAATGTACCCAACTCAACCAGCTCGGAAGCTGAGCCACCTCCCAAAGTTACATATTGATGTGCAAAGCAACAAAGAGTTATGTGTGCCAGTGTGGAAAAGGGGTGGGTTAAAAGATATGGAGAAGAGATCTTCAGAGGTGAAGGCCCCCTCACATATGGCTCAGAAGGTTCGTAATAACTTGCTGAGTTCAGTGAAGACTGAGTGTCCGTCAAAGTCTGAGGGGGTACCAAAGTGCTCCACAGTGGAAACAAAGAAGAAAAAGATCCTTTCTTCAGCTGCAAAGGATCAAGTCCCTCAAACTGCACTGCAAAAGAAGGTAAAACCAATGTCAAAGCCAGTAAATCATTCTTCTGCTCCTATACCAGGGAAGTCACCCCATGGCCCACAATCTGGTGAAGAGGCTGTTCTGTTAAAAAAGATGAAACGTGTTTGTCTCTCAGGTGCCCACATTTCCAATAAGGTATCTGAAAAGATGCAGCAAAGCCGCGAAGGTACAATGGATGCAAAGACACCTGCTGTTACTCATATTAATCCTAAACTGAAGAAAACTCAGGAGATAGGGATCAAACGTAAAAATGCAAAGACTCCTGCAGTTACTCATAGTCCTGAGCGGAAGACACCTCAGGAAATGGGGATCAAACGTAAATATGCAAAAACTCCTGCAGTTACTCATTGTCCTGAGCGGAAGACACCTCAGGAGATCGGGATCAAACGTAAATATGCAAAAACACCTGCAGTTACTCATAGTCCTGAGCGGAAGACACCTCAGGAGATGGGGATCAAATGTAAAGATGCAAAGTCTCCTGCAGTTACTCATAGTCCTGAGCGGAAGACACCTCAGGAGATGGGGATCAAACTTAAAAATGCAAAGACTCCTGCAGTTACTCATTGTCCTGAGCGGAAGACACCTCAGGAGATCGGGATCAAACGTAAATATGCAAAAACACCTGCAGTTACTCATAGTCCTGAGCGGAAGACACCTCAGGAGATGGGGATCAAATGTAAAGATGCAAAGTCTCCTGCAGTTACTCATAGTCCTGAGCGGAAGACACCTCAGGAGATGGGGATCAAACTTAAAAATGCAAAGACTCCTGCAGTTACTCATTGTCCTGAGCGGAAGACACCTCAGGAGATCGGGATCAAACGTAAATATGCAAAAACACCTGCAGTTACTCCTAGTCCTGAGCGGAAGACACCTCAGGAGATGGGGATCAAATGTAAAGATGCAAAGTCTCCTGCAGTTACTCATAGTCCTGAGCGAAAGACACCTCAAGAGATGGGGATCAAACGTAAACAGAACAGCAATATCAAGCAGCTAGTGAAGAAAACAAAGAACCAGACCAGCGTTTTCAGTTTTGAGCAAGCGCTGGCTTGTGGTACTGATAATAACCCCAAAGCTGTCAAAAGAAAAAGTGCTAATCAGCCTGGAGTGAATTCAGAAGTCCTTGGGAAGGGCAAGAAGTCATTGGAACCTTCTGAACAAGGAAAGGTGAAAGCCCATCACAGCAACCTCAGCCTTCAAATGATTAACTCTGTTCAAGTATTTCACCCATTGGGCATAAAAGCAGGTCCCACAGGTCCAGGGGCACCCGCAGGATCCATTACACTTGGAAATAAGCTTGGACCAATGCAAGGACGCCAAAGCCAGACTTCTGCTTCTCATGTTCAGTGGTCTCTTACTGATGCGATTAAAAGGTTCATGGCTAAAAAACAGGACAGTATTTCTGGAATTAAAGGAGTCGGTATTAATGCCAGGCCTAGGCTATTTAAAATACATGAGTACACAAGACCTGACATTAAAACCAGTGAAATCAAACAACATGGGGAAAACAAAGCTTCAGTTATAGAGAATCCCAAACACTTCCCAGTGATATCCATAGAACAGGAAGCTGCAGTAAGATGCATTGAAAAGGTGAGCCAAACCACTATCCCCATTCCAGCTCCTGGCATTAAAACAAGTGAAATCAAACAACGTGGGGAAAACAAAGCTTCAGTTATAGAGAATACCAAACACTTCCCAGTGATATCCATAGAACGGAAATCTGCAGTGACATGCATTAAAAAGGTCAGCCAAACCACTATCCCCATTCAAGCTCCTTTCAACCAGAAGCACCAGCTTTCTAACCTGCAGCTTCCTATCAATGTACCCAGTAGAGTGGACAACTTCACTCCATCCTTCTGTCAACAGCCTCAGCTTGAGGTCTCCATACCTATTCCACCAGAACAGAGAGAGGAGAGAGAGGCTATGAAAAGGAAAGAACAACTGGAGACGGAGTAAGCCTGTCAACATACCTCCAATGGGAGGCTACAGTGCTTTGTTCAGAGGCAGGAGGATCATAACATCTCTAAATGTTACGGATACCCACCATCCAGACTTATTTCCCCCATGAGCTACTTAGGCCCTAAAACACAAAAAAAAAAAAACCCTGACTAATCTGTAACTGATGCCAAGCTCTGTGAGTATCTGTAAATAAGATTTATATTTATAAGTCAGTTTGTAACATATTTTACTAAGAATATATTTAAAACTCTTCAATAAAATGTATCTATTTTTAATTGAACTCTTTATTTACTAAAGAAATTATTTACAAATGCCAAGGGTTATTGAAATTCTGCAAATTAACTTTAGATTACCCTCTTGATGATACGAGAGAGAGAGAGAGAGAGAGAGAGAGAGAGAGAGAGAGAGAGAGAGAGAGATAAGTAAGTCAGACCCCACATATGAGAGAGAAACAGATAAATATTTAACTATATGCTTTGTCATGTTGGATGTTGTATGTATGTATGTACTGTATGTCTTTATTTATATAGCGCCATTTATGTAGAAAGCGCTTCACCGCAGTAATACACGTGACAATCATATAAATAATACAAATAACAGATCATGGGAATAAGTGCTTCAGGCATAAAAGTAACATTTAGGAAAAGGAGTCCCTGCTCCGAAGAGCTTACAATCTAATTGGTAGGTAGAACATATAGAGACAGTAGAAGGGCGTTCTGGTAAGTGCGTCTGCAATGGGCCAAGCTTTTTGTATGCGGTCTATAGTATCAGCCACGGAGCTACTCACATGCTTCTCTAAGCAGATGTGTTAGAATGTGGGTCTTAAAGGTGGATAGAGAGGGTGCTAGTCGGGTATTGAGGGGAAGGCATTCCAGAGGTGAGGGGCAGTCAGTGAGAAAGGTTTAAGGCGAGAGAGGGCTTTAGATACAAAAGGGGTAGATAGAAGACATCATTGGGCGGTTCGCAAGAGTCGGGATGGTGCATAGCGAGAAATTAGAGCTGAGCTGTAAGGAGGGGCAGAAGAGTGTAAAGCTTTAAAAGTGAGGAGGAGAATTGAGTGTGAGATACGGGATTTGATAGGAAGCCAGGAGAGGGATTTCAGCAGGGGAGACGCTGAGACAGATTTAGGAAAGAGTAGAGTGATTCTGGCAGCAGCGTTTAGGATAGATTGTAGGGGAGACAGGTGAGAGGCAGTAAGACCGGACAGCAGAAGGTTCCAGTATTTGAGATGGTAGAGAATGAGGGTCTGTGTCAGAGTTTTAGCTGTCGAGCAACAGTGGAAGGGCGTATCTTGCGGAAGAAAAAACGACAGGTTTAGCTACCTTTTGAATGTGAGAGAGGAGTCTGTGACCCCCAGGGCAGCGTGCTTGGGCTACTGCATGTATAGTAGTTCTTCCAACAGTAATGTGGAAGGTGGTAGTAGGGCCAGGTTTGGCATGAAATATAAGGAGTTCTGTTTTTGACATGTTAAATTTAAGTCGGCGGAGGATCATGTTGCATTGGGCTTCTCTTCCTTGTGTTTATACTGTACAATGTCACATACCCAGTAGCACTCCTTAAGACAAATATATATGGTGAGGTGGGTCTGGGGTTGAGTTTACATGGGTTTGTGTGCGCAGATTTAAATTGTTTGGAGGTCTGTGACTCCTCCCCGTTTCCAAACTTACTCTGCCCACCTTTAAAGCAGCAGTCCAAGCTGTCGTTTAAAAAAAAAAAATCCCTTTGATATGTGCATCAATACAATCCACACATTGATAAGTAATTAGCTAAGTTGCGATTGATCGGTGAAGATTCGGCTCGGGGGTTCACTAAATGGTTGCCAGTGCAGCAGAAGAGGACCAAAAATGCAAAGTTCTCTGGGGTGATCATGTGACCAGGCAGTCACTGGATACAATTGAGTTTTGCACAGCTAGGGAGAGGGCAGTGTTCAAAAAAAGGGGGGGGGGGGGGTTGCCAGAGCCTGTTTCAAAAGAGGAAGGGGATGTGACTTTGTAAATGGTTGCTATAGAAACAAAAAATGATTGTTACATTATGATACATTAAAATTTTAATTCAGAGTTGTTTAAAAAAAAAGTACTACTACTAGTAGCATTATACTAAAAAATAATACAGATGCACAGTAATACCCTCTATAGATATAGAAACAAAGGGTGAACTGCGCTCTAATAATCGTGATTCAGTGTTATAATGTGAATACAGTGATATATTATATAATATAAACCTGTTACTTTAATGGTGAGGATATGCTGCTATATTCGTGGAATGGCTCCAAGACCAAGGCTAAAGATACAAAGACAAAAGAAACAGCGCAAAAAAACCTCATAGTGTAGTATATAAAAATTATATTGTGGTAAAACAGGTGAGTATTGCACGTACATCAATTTAAAAGTTACTAGCAGTACATGTTTTGGACATGTTACCAGTCAGCAACAGATGGTGGGTAAGGATCACTGGATAAGTCCCCTTCTCCTCTCACGTCTCGCTTGTGATGTCACTCAGGACGCCGTAATGCAGGGCAGCAGCCCTTCAGCATAGATGTAGCAGCCCGATTGGAGTACAGCTGTCTCCCGACGTGTTGGCTGTGGTGGTTTGCGATGGAAGCAGGCTCTCAGTCCCTGGCTTCAAGCATGTGTCTGCATGTGTGGCATCTACCTGCAGCGTGCCTCGGGTGGTGTCATCCAGCAGCGCCGATCACTCTGCCAGCCACAGAAGCTTGAATAGCATAGGTTGCAGTAACGGAGATAGGAGCAGGCTCTCAGTCCCTGGCTTCAGGCGTGTGTGTAGCGCGCTTCGGGTGACGTCATCCAGCGGCGCCAAACACTCTGCCGACCACGGAAGCTTGGATAGCATAAAATACAATAGCGGAGATGGAACCAAGTGACAGATATAGGGTAATAACACACTGTAGGCAGTGTCAGAATGTGCCCTCTAATCCAACGCGTTTCGTACCCCAAAGGTACTTCGTCAGGGATAACGGAGGTCTAGAATAGGGCGCTTCTTATACCAAACCCTCTCCTGTGATTGGCTGTTTATTTTGAGTCCAGCCTCTCAACCAAATGAGGGAAAATTTAAAAGAATAGGACCCCTAATGCATATAACTTTATTAAGGATAGGGGATCCAATAGAATAATAACTAAAAATATAAAGAAACATATATTAATAACATGAAAATGTTAAACAACTATAAACTAGCATGAATTGGAAGACAGTAATTATAGGATACGGATATAAATGAAAAGGACAGGTTAACGCTTTCACAGAGATACAACATTATTGGGTTTATATTAGATAACCTAATTCTTTCTTAATTATAAAACTTTAAGACCAATAAAAGTATTTTAAACAATTTAAATGATTTAAAATAATTTTCAAATATTTAAAAAATTTAAATATGGTTCATAATTTAATATAAAGACCAGACATCAATTTCTTCGTTTAGTCCTAACGGAGACAATGTTTGTAATTTATAGATCCAGACACTCTCTTGTTTGGAGAGCATTTTGTCTCTATCTCCTCCCCTTCTTCCTGCGGGTACGGTTTGAATACCAACATATCTAAGACAACTATCCAGTTGGACTTATCCAGTGATCCTTACCCACCATCTGTTGCTGACTGGTAACATGTCCAAAACATGTACTGCTAGTAACTTTTAAATTGATGTACGTGCAATACTCACCTGTTTTACCACAATATAATTTTTATATACTACACTATGAGGTTTTTTGCGCTGTTTCTTTTGCCTCTATAGATATACCAAGAATTGTTAAGTGTGAGTGTGTGTGTGAGTTTATGACATGTGGAAGGAAGGTGGAGGGGTGAGAGTCATGGCGAGGGGAGGGGGGTGAAGGAGAGACATGGTGAGGGGAGGGGGGTGAAAGAGACATGGCGAGGGGAGGAGGGTGAAAGAGAGACATAGGTAGGGGGGTGATATAGAGACATGGGAATGGGTTTAAAAGAGAGACATGGGGAGGGGTGAAAGAGACATGGGGAGTGGGTGAAAGAGACATGGGGAGTGGGTGAAAGAGTCATGGGGAGTGGCGGTGAAGAAACATGGGAACAGGGGTAAAGAGACATGGGGAGCAGGGGTGAAGAGACATGGGAGCAGGGGTGAAGAGACATTGGGAGGGGAGGGTGAAAGAGACATGGGGAGGTGATCGAGAGACATTTAGAGGGGGGGTGATAGAGAGACATTTGGAGGGGGGGGATGATAGAGAAACACGGGGAGGGGGTGCAAGAGACATAGAGAGGGGGGTGAAAGAGAGCCATGGGGTGGGGCGTGAAAAAGAGACATGGGGAGAGGGGTGAAAGAGACATGGGGAGGGAGGCGATAGAGAGACATGGGGGGATGAAAGAGACATGGGGAGGGGGGGGTGAAAGAAAGACATGGGGGGAGTGAAAGAAAGCCATGGGGAGGGTGGGTCCATGATCCTCAGTTGTTGGAAGAGTGGGCCCGGGTGAGTAGTTTTTTCTTCTTCACAGGTCCGGGAGATGTTGATCAGACGGCTTCTTAGGGTCAAATAAGACATGACAGACCTTATATAAGGCCTGTGACATCACATTTGACTGACAAATGATATATCCACCAATCTAATTGGTGGATGTACCATGTGATGGCTTCCATTTTATTTTTTGGCAGAAATGACATCATCTTAAGTGATTGGATAATAAAGGAACTATTGGATCTCAATATAAATGTAGAAAATATGCAGGGCCAAAGCTATGACAATGCTGCAAATATGCGGGGAAAGCATAATGGAGTTCAAAGACATGTTGAACATGAACCCACGTGCGTTTTATGTACCATGTAGTTCTCATTATTTGAACCTAGTGGTTAACAACACTGCCAAACCCAATATAGGTGCCATTTAATTTTTGGGCTTAATTCAACCGTTGTATAATTTCTTCCCCAGGTCCACCAACAGATAAATCATTCTTTTAAAATCCTTACCCAATTTAACACTAAAGAGAGTCTGTGAAACATGTTGGGAGCCTCGTATTGATGCAGTTAGACCAATTCGATACCACCTGGGAGCGCTCTATGTTGCATTAGTGTATATTAAAGAAGATGTGACATTTAAAAGTGAACATCATGGCCCCCAGAGTAGAGCTGTTGCGTACACTCTCGCAAAATGTATTTGTGACTATAAATTCATATGTTGTGTAATATTTTGGTATGACATATTAAGTACAATCAATCCAGTGAACAAGCAGTCTATAAACTATGACAAAAACAAGTCCAAAGACCAAAGCTGGGGCTCCAAAAAACAATCCCAACAGTAGATTTGGGGCCCTGTTTGTTTAAATCAAAAACACTACAGTAATGTCCAAGCCTTTGTCTCATAAATAGAGAGGTATCCTTACCAACTCCACTTATAAATGGTGTAAATGATCAGTCTAGGGGTTTACAGTATATACATGTAGAAAAGATGGCGCCTAGCTGGTTCTGCTCTGTTATTGAGCTATCACAAATCAGCTGTAAATGTTCACATGGAATGGCACCTAGTTAACTTTTTAAATCAATAACTGTAGACTTGCTAGTCGGCCAATATCATAGACTCTATCCTCAATAATAACAAAGTTCATTACAAGCGACTCTACGGAAAAACTCTTCGCCAGGCCATTTTGGATGACACCAAAGGAGATTATGAAACCAAAGGGTGCATCAGTTCAATCCTGCTCCTGTGGGTTGCTGCAGGGCACCTTTTGGTGTGTTGTTCGCTAGGGAGATAGTACAAAGTGAAAAATGTGCGATGCACAACCGGAACGAAAAAATAAATGAACTGGAGAGAGGGTACAGTAACTACACAATTTGCTTTTAATAACTCATCTAATCAAATGACCGGCAACAAAAGCGCGCGCACACAGAGGTTTTCAAACATCTCTATGGAGCTTGGTCCCACCCCCCGTTCGTGTCACGTGTCACTCACGCGCGGCGCGCTCACGGGACGATCGTGCACCACTCCCCAGCTGCGACACAACACCCGTAACAATGCCCACCTGTCTCCTGCGCTCTGCGTCCAATCACAGCTCCCGCGGGGGCCACACCTCCGTTCCGCCTCTCACTTTCATTGCTCCAGTCCTCCTATTTAATCTCTGCTTGCTCAGTTACACATTGCTGAGCATAGACCATAGTAGCCTTGTGTTCCTACATTCCTGCTTTGCCTTGCGCCTTGCCTCTCTTGCTTTCAGTTTGACCTCATGTGTACCGACACGGCTAGACTCTTGGACGCTCTCTGTATAACGACCCCAGCTTGCCCTCGACTACCTGCATCTCTCCATCCTTGACCACGGATATAGGACATTCTTTTAACCCACCAGCTCCAACCCTCGACCTCGGCACAACGGACATCTACCGTTACTGGCTCCTCCCCATGACCGCGGCAAGTATCTGGACTACCCTCTCTCTCCAACCCCGACCCGGCTACGCTGACAATCCAGGCGTGCCTCCACTGCTGTGGGTGCGCAGTTTCTACTTTCCCACCTCAGTACCGGGGGTCCGCCTTGTTCGTGGTGAGTGCAAGGGTCACAATTAGAGAGGGTTGGGGTTCCTTACAATGCATCTGATCTCAGACGCGCTATTAGAGAGGGTTGGGGCTCCTTTGAATGCATCTGATCTCAGACGCGCTATTAGAGAAAGTTGGGATTCCTTACAATGCAGATTTCAGACGCGCTGTTAGAGAGGGTTGGGGCTCCTTACAATGTATTTGATCAATGCATTGTAAGGAACCCCAACCCTCTCTAGTGTGTATTTGTGAACTGTAAGGTGCTTGACTAATACACTGGAAGAATATCATTGTTTTCGATTAAAAATATCAAAGAATGTGTTACTTTAACGAGCGCTTTCTCTTTTTTTGAATCTCCAATATACTATTTGCCAAGTGGGACTGATGAAATCACCAAAAACTACTGTAGCAGGTCCCCTTTGGTTGTCAATACGTTACTTTGAAGTAGAAGGGAGAGACCTACTGAGGCCAATATACTAAGCATCGCAAACTGAGCGGGGGGAGGGGTGGAGGGTTTCGGCGCATGTCAAACTTCAATTGCACTCGTGTACTAAGTTCAAATTTCTCCATCTGCGCCCAGCCCCAAAATACTGTTTAGCGCACAGAAATGGATTGCACTTGGTGTATAAAAGTCAATGGTACATACTAATATCTATATAAATATATACAGTGTTCGACAAATCACCCAAAAATCTACTCGCCCAACCAAAAAATCTACTCGCCACCTAGTCCCGCCCCCAACCCCGCCCCTAGTCCCGCCCCCAACCCCGCCCCCAACCCCGCTTTAAAATAAAACATATGAATAAAATCCATTTAAATGACAAATATATTTATTGTATTACATTATACTACAATTAGCCCTTGTTACGTGTGTGTGTGTGTGTGTGTGTCTGTGTAAATGTCGATCTAGAAATAAAAGCCAGGTGTGAATGACTAGTTTCCTGCACCCCTTAATCAGTGTCTGGATGCCCCCGCTTCACAATATCTAAAGCAGAACCCCCATTCACCTGCGCTCCGGCGTCATGACGTCACGTTGCCCTAGTAACGTGACGTCACATGACCTCACAGCGTCATTTTGATGCCGCGTTGCCATGGCGACGCAGGAAGGAAGCCGCCGGAGCCTAGGTAAGTGAAGGTTTACAGAGGCCCTGCAGCTCCCCCGGCACTTAATTTAAGTGCCTTCGGGAAGCGCGCGGGGCCTCTGTAAACCCCACGCCCCCCAGACGGCAGTCTTGCGCCCCGCGTGGGGGTCGCGCCCCCCAGTTTGCGCACCGCTGTTCTAGAAAGCCAATCGGATAAGGCTCTTTCTGCACGCTTTTGCACAACTCCCAGCTACTAGAATATCCCCCTGTGTCTATCCAAGAGGAGGTTTTAGTGTACTGACAAAAAACATCCCAAAATAAATTGTAATTAAGGCTGCGAGGTGTCACTGTATATAGAACATAGATCCAGTAGCACTCTCATTGTAAAAGACTCATCTCTATCCCCCCACAAATAAGCAGGGGGACCCATTCAAAGCCCATAATGTGTATGTCTGAAGCATTAAAGCAAAGTGCAGTGCTGTACCAAAGTAGTAGTTTAGTTTAGACTGCCCTTGAATGGAGTTGAACACTTCCCCAGTGCTGGAATTAGACATAAAAGGTCTATGCAGCAACATAGAGTAATTGTGTTTAGACGCATGGCTCTATTTTTTGGAGCAGAGCCGCAGCATATATACTGTAAGAACAGTTTCTTACTTCTGACGCGGTATGTTAGACTTATGGCACTTCAGATATGGAGGATTGTTTTGGGCAAATAAAAGGTTAAAAAAAAGTATCAGAGAAATGCAACTTGTGACGCATCTCATTTTAATCTGTGCACCATGTAACTCCCCCCAACTCCTTCTACTGACTCTCCCCAAGGTGCAAGCTGGGGCAGAGACGCAGACTGTGATACATCTCATTATAATCTGTGTGCCATGTAACTCCTCCCCAACTCCTCCTACTGACTCTCCCCAAGGTGCATGCTGGGGCAGAGACGCAGACTGTGATACATCTCATTATAATCTGTGATACTTTATCTTGCCATGAAGTCAATGCATTTGAACCCAGTGATACAGTATGTTGATCCCACTGCTGTCAGTGGCACTGTCCATATGTGTACTTGTGTCACCCAATGTATGTAATACAATGTATCACAGTAGCTGTGATTTTTATGACTGCTACTCAAGTTAACCACTTCTCAACCACTTGAAATTAAATGTCAACAGTAGCTGATTTCTCTATTATGACATCACGAGACAGTATCATTGAGCCTCCTAGGAGATGCCAGCAGCAGTGTTCTGTAATGACATCATGGAATCGCCTTAGAGACTGAGATAAATACACAAATGTAAACTTGTTTGTGCGTGACTTGAATTAGTTCCCGAAGGAAACCGTTAGTTTTGTGGACATCTCAGAGATAGGAAAAGAGTGGCGCTGTACAGAGAGACTAATTATCTCCACCTTAACTCTGTATCATGGCAGGTAGGAAGCAACGTGACCTTTACATACCCAAAAAGAAATGGATAATATCTATATTTCTGAACTGTTTACTTTCACAATGTTTTATGGGGTACAGAACAGATAACATGACTCCTATCAATGGATGGGAGAAAGAAGACGGATGGGGTGGGGGGCGGGGGGGAGGGACGGAGGTAGACAACACCCAGGGGGGTTAGGTACCTGGCCTTAATTGGATAATATTTTTTTTTATAAATGTCAAAACTGATTTATTATAGATACATACACACATATTTGTTTTATTGTATTTACTTTTATATCTGGCTTGTAATTCAAAATCTTAAATGATTTGAACAGTAATGTATAGAAAAGAACACATGTACTGTATACATAAATGTCAAAGCGGCAAACGTCTATGGGATCTATGGGATAGTAAAAAAAGACACAGGAACCTTAGTGTATACAGTAGGATTAGTTATGTATAAGGCATGCTTTTTCCTTGCCCTAAGTTTAGGTCAATAACTATTGGACCAATTCTACACCGTGGGGTGTAATGTTCGACTACTTTCAGCCATATCCTTAAATTATTGTCTACAGCAGTGTTTTTCAACCACGGATCCTAGGAACCCTAGGATTCCCCGGGCATCCCTAAAGGGTTCGCTGTAATTTTTAGGTCATTTTAAAATTGTACTTAATACAGAAGAATTTACAGTACAATGCATCTTATCTCAAACGCGCTATTGGAGAGGGTTGGGGTTCCTTACAATGCATCTGATCTCAGACGCGCTATTAGAGAGGGTTGGGGCTCCTTACAATGCATCTGATCTCAGAAGCGCTATTAGAGAGGATTGGGGTTCCTCACACTTCATCTGATCTCAGACGCACTATTAGATAGGGTTGGGGTATATTACAATGCATCTCATCTTAGACTCGTTGTTAGAGAGGGTTGGGGTCCCTCAGAATTTCACATATGGTTCCTTAACCAAAAAAAGGTTGGAAACCACTACTCTACAGTAATACAAAGGCCCCAAAAAAGACAAAGCCACAAAACGAGGGCAGAATCTGCCACTTGATTTACAGATATAGCTGACCTGAGTGCTCCTCCAGATACCTCAATATACCAGACGTCTCAGAATACCACACCATAATATTACCACAAAATACTACAGTAGGAACAGGCAATTTTTATGTTTTTATTTTTATTTTTAAAGATCCAGTTCCGAAAGCTATGGTACATCTATATTTGTCATTGTGTTCATAGGTGGACATGAAAGCAGGTGATGGACTGCACAAGTTTTATATGCCAGTTGCCACTTTGTGTTGAAAACTACCTAGAAATAGTTTTCTGTCTGTGTTACATCCCAACACATCATATATGTATATGTATATGTATAAATATATATCTATATATATATTTATAGATTAAACCCCATATATTGAGCTAAAATGTACGGGTGCTCTGGTGTTTCAATACATAGCAATGCTATAGAAGGCAATCATGGAGCTTGCTTAAAAATGTATTTAAATATTGAAACTTCTGACCACTATTGATCAGAGTAGTGGTATGTAACATTGATAATCAAATAAATGTGTTTTCCCAGCAAGCCATTATCCCTGTTAGTGCTTGCTATTCATAACAAAACAAAGACCACCAAAAACTTTATTCAAAACCAGAACCAAAACCCCAAATATTTTAAAGGCAAAATAAAAATACCAAGCCAAGTGAGCATCTCTATGTATTTCATATGTATTTGATATCAAGAATATCTTTTAGCAGGTCTGTTAAAGCAGTCCTAACCCCCCAAAGTCAGGCTTTCAGGATATCCCAGCTTCAGCGGAGGTGGCTCAATCCGTCCCTGCTTCAGCACAGCTCGCTCAATCAGTCCCTGCTTCAGCACAGGTGACTCAATCAGAGGCTGATTGAGTGATTGGGCCACCTGTGCTAAAGCTGGAATATCCTGAAAAGTTGACCTATTGTGGGGGGTTTGATGACTGGAGTTGAGTCCCCGTGTGTTAAAGAAATGTGCCTTGATTGTGCTTTTCTGGCCCTTCACTTTTACCTTTCTTCCTTACAGATCAGTTTTTAAATTCCTCTGCTGTGAACCCTCCACCGACCTGCAGTGCTCCTGCAGTCACCACTGCTTAACCTTCATGGAGCAACAGCTTCCACCCAGTAGGGAGGAATACAGAAGTCTACAGACATGGGGCCCAAGGCATGATTTTGCAACAAGGGTCTGCAGGAACACCAATGTATCTACAGCAGATCCCACAGGCAACACGCGCTTACCCTCGTGTATCGGACATGAACGGAGGATTCTACCACACTGCTACAGGAGGATACACAGGATTTGCAGGACAGGTTAGGGGAGAAGCCACAACGCAGCCTGTTACTTTCCGTCCCAACACACATTTGGAAAGACGTGCTACAATAGGGCCTTGTATAATGGCCACCCAGTATGCACAACTTCAGCAGCCACCATTCATACCCCTTAGAGGAATGCAGACCTTACAAGGTGAGATATGGAGAATCTTTACTAATCATTGTTCAAAATCTTCTCCTTGACCGATACCATTACCTGTTATAAAGATCTTTAATTACGGTCATTCGCCACTGTAGTGTTACAAATATATAGAACTCTACAGTATGTAGTCCTCGCCAATACTGAAGGGATTAAGCATGTGTTTGCTTTTCTTCCTTTGTATTATTATGTACAATGTGTTGGTATTTATGATAATTGATTATTTCTCCTTTTTGATTTTGTTACAGTGTGTCAGACCTCGCTTGGAGCCCAACATATTTCCCAGGCCAGTTTAATTACACAAGGAGCAGTTCAGCTTGCTGCTAATGAAAAAAGTGAACCACCTCTAATGTACCCAACTCAACCAGCTCGGAAGCTGAGCCACCTCTCAAAGTTACATATTGATGTGCAAAGCAACAAAGAGTTATATGTGCCAGTGTGGAAAAGGGGTGGGTTAAAAGATATGGCGAAGAGATCTTCAGAGGTGAAGGCCCCCTCACATATTGCTCAGAAGGTTCGTAATAACGTGCTGAGTTCAGTGAAGACTGAGTGTCCGTCAAAGTCTGAGGGGGTACCAAAGTGCTCCAAAGTGGAAACAAAGAAGAAAAAGATCCTTTCTTCAGCTGCAAAGGATCAAGTCCCTCAAACTGCACTGCAAAAGAAGGTAAAACCAATGTCAAAGCCAGTAAATCATTCTTCTGCTCCTATACCAGGGAAGTCACCCCATGGCCCACAATCTGGTGACGAGGCTGTTCTGTTAAAAAAGATGAAACGTGTTTGTCTCTCAGGTGCCCACATTTCCAATAAGGTATCTGAAAAGATGCAGCAAAGCCGTGAAGGTACAATGGATGCAAAGACACCTGCTGTTACTCATATTAATCCTAAACTGAAGAAAACTCAGGAGATCGGGATCAAACGTAAAGATGCAAAGACTCCTGCAGTTACTCATAGTCCTGAGCGGAAGACACCTCAGGAGATGGGGATCAAACGTAAATATGCAAAAACTCCTGCAGTTACTCATAGTCCTGAGCGGAAGACACCTCAGGAGATGGGGATCAAACTTAAAAATGCAAAGACTCGAGGCGCATGCGCGACGGGGAAGGAGATGGAGGTCTGAACTGAGAGCTCCTTAACCCGCCGGCAGTAATTAAATAAATATTGTTTGCAAAACTCAACCTAGCAACAGCCAAATAGCAGCACTAAATTCGCCAACAACCACAGCATAAAAGTACATGGCGACTACAAGAAAAAAGCCAAAGCAGAAGGTAGATGTCCGCACGTACTTTGCGGGGGCTAAAAAGCCTAGGGAGACTGACAGCATGGCGGCATCGGATTCAGACTCCGTGCCGGAGCTAGAAGCAGTGACGGGCGACCCGACAGGCGCTATGAAGCGGGAGATAGCACAGCTCCTGTCTGACCTAAAAACCTTCTTTAGAGGAGAAGTGGAACACTTGCGCAAAGAAATGCTAAACATTGGAACCCGCACAAATGACTTGGAGGAAAAAATGGAGGAGTCCACTAGATGCCATAACGAGACAGACTCCAGGGTCACTACCCTTGAAAGAAAAGTGGCTGAATTAGAAGAACGCCATGAAGACAGTGAAAACCGCGACAGGCGGAACAATCTCAGGATTAGGGGGATCCCTGAGGAAATACAAGACCCTGAAGCACTGCTGAACAGATGGATGACATCCATACTGCCGGGAAAGACAGAGGCAGAACTGGTAATGGACCGGTGCCACCGGGCACTGCGGGCCCGTCCACTACCTAACAACCCACCCCGGGATGTAATCTTGCGTTTACATCATTTTACCACGAAAGCAGAGATATGCAAAATCACTAGGGCCACCCCTACGGTGAAATTTGAGGATGTGGAGATGGCCATCTTTCAGGACATTTCCCCGATCACTTTATCCAGACGCCAGGCCCTCCAACCGGTCACCAGAATCTTACGAGATAAAAACATAAGATATCGATGGGCCTTTCCCTTTGCCCTGATCGTGGTACAGCATGGCCGGTCTCATACCCTCAAGAACCTGGCAGATGGTCCGGAGTTTCTAAACAGACTGGACGTACCAAATACACTGCAGCTGGAAGCCCCCGGAGAACGCCTTCAAAGACAACCAGAATGGGAAAGAGTGAGCTCTCCAGCAGGCCAACGCCAGAACAAACCTAGACCCTCAAGACCTGCCTGAGGATTGAATCTCATGCCGGCTTACCAGTCCCAGTTGAACCTGCAGTTTCTGTTCTTTTTACAGTTGAATTAAAAAATAAAATACAGAGACTATCACCCTCACTGAAAGTTGCATGATTAAGGCCAGCCCCTACGCAACCTCCCATCCCCCTCCCGATGATTCGGGTCCAAGCGGTGCAGTCCCTGCAGAAAACGGAGAGAAACCCGAGGAAAAAAAGGAATAAGGGAAAGTACCTACCAAAATGGCCTCTCAGCAAGATCCGCGGGACGAGACGAAGAAGAAGCGCCAAACAAGGATGGCGGACGCAGTTCGAGCGCGAAACCTGGGAGCTCCACTCGGCTCCACCCCTGGGACGCACCTCCTTCTCCGGCTACGCGCAGGCAGTTATGCGCAATGGTCTCGGCGGATGTCAGGGGGCGGTCCTCCACAGCGCTCCGTCGCACGGGAAATGACGTCAGTGGCGGCGCCCACATAGAAAGAAAGAGACCGGCGTCGGAGACGGAGGGGTGGCGGAGGCAGCGGAAAGACCCGCCGGGGGGGGGAGGTGGTGTCTCCTCAGGGGGGTGCGCGCATTCCCCCGCTGGGGAGCAAACGGGAGGGAATAGGAGGGGTTGGGGTATATGCCCCCTATAACATACATCGTAGCCAATAGGATACAGACCCCAGAAGATCAACAGCAGTGGCTCCAGAATTGGGGAGATAGCCTCTAGTTACCATGCATTAAAGTTGAGTTTACGTAGTAGATGTCTATAAGTATAGCTATAATAGGATACTGTTAACACTGCCGGCGGGTGGGGCCAGGTGATTGCCCTTGTCCCCACCTGTTGGCATGTGCCCCTGGGGCTGGACTGGGGCCTTAAGCCACAGCCCAGTCAAAGACCTGGGAATCCGTGAACTGGAGGATATTCAGCAACCATGGACTGTAAAATGGGTGCTTCCAGAGTATAGGCGGCTTTCCCAGGCACTAAACCATAGGTCAGTTAGGGCCACAATGGTTTTCTTTGTCCTTGTCACAAGGCTTTATGTTCCCTGTCATTTCCTTTTGTGTTTTCCCACCCCTTCTCCAGGTTCCCCAAAAGGAGGTTTCAAGTCAACGAGAGACCAGCAACACCACAACTGGCACCCACAGAATATCCAAGGCACGGGTAGGAACCAAAAACACTGCACCCACAGAGACTCACTACACATAAAAATATGGCCCTGAAGTTCTTATCACAAAATGTTAAAGGTTTCAACTCCCCTCAAAAACGCAAAATCGCCTTCGCAGAATTCAAACGTAGAAAAACCGATATTCTCTTTCTTCAAGAGACGCATTACTGTTCCAACAAAAACCCAACGTATATAGATAAAAATTTCAGGAGGTTCTACCTTGCCTCAGCCAAAGAGAAGAAAAAAGGGGTTGCCATATTACTTCATAACAAAGTTCCGTTTGAGCTAGAAAAAATAAAGCGCGACCCAGGAGGTAGATATTTGATACTAGTGGGCCTGCTACAGCAATGCAGAGTAACACTGGCGTGTGTATATGCCCCGTGTGAAAAGGACCCCCTATTCTTTGAGGAATTTTTTCTTAAACTCCAACGATGGGCAGTGGGCAACATAATATTAGCGGGAGACTTTAATAAGGTACTTGACCAGCGAATAGATAGATCACCGAGACAGGACAAAGCGAGACAAATTGGAGCATCAGCTCTTATAGAGGGACTGAGACGAGGATGTCTTGTAGACATCTGGCGGGAGCAACACCCGGGAGAGCGGACCTATACATTTTATTCACACCCACACGACAGCTATAGCAGACTGGACCACTTCTTTGTATCGAGCAGATTGGTCCCACAAATCACTGACACCCTGATCCATGACATCTCATGGTCGGACCACGCATCAATCGAGCTACGATGCACTCAAATTAGACCGACCAGCCCGGGAGCAAATTGGAAATTAAACGAGTCCCTGATTAAGATCCCCGAATTAGCCAAGACAGTTAAGGACGAGATTAGGCAATTCTTTATCACGAATACAGGCACAGTGGAGTCACACATAACATTGTGGGAGGCTCACAAGGCCACGATGCGAGGAGTGCTGATTAGTATCGCAGCAAGACGGAAAAAACAGAGAGAAACAAAATTGACACAATTATATAAGAGGTTACATGAGCTCTCTATACTACATAGCCGATCAGGTAGAGGGGACATCCTTAAGGAGTTGAAGGATGTAAGGATAGAACTTAACCTCCTCCTCACATCCCAGGCTGAGAGAGACTTGAGTTGGACTAAGAGGCAATTCTTTGAGAAAGCCAACAAGCCGGACACCATGCTAGCTAACAGGATCAGAAATAGGCAACCAAGTTATAATATACAGGCCATTAAAACTAAAACAGGGGAAATGTCCTCCAACCCTAAACGCATAGTGGAAGAATTTAGGCTTTTTTATGAACAGCTTTATAATGGGGAGAAGGTAGCACACAACCCGAAAACAAATAAATTATTACAAACCTTCTTAAAAGAGGCAGCCCTACCTAGGCTGGGCAGACTAGAGAGCGAGGCAATCCAGACTGATTTCACTCTGGAGGAACTGACCGCGGTCATCAAAAATCTAAAACCCTCTAAGGCCCCGGGACCTGACGGGTTTTCCAATTTATACTATAAAAAATTTGTCGGGGTTCTGGCAGCGCCCATGCTTAAGTTATTTAACGGAGTTTTGGCGGGGGAACCCTTCTCGGAGCGGATGCTCCAGGCGTCGATATCTATAATACATAAGAAGGACAAAGATCCTACAAATTGTCAAAGCTACAGGCCGATATCCTTAATCAATTCGGATGTTAAGATATATTCCAAATTACTGGCCAACAGATTGAGCGGGATCCTGCCAAGGCTTATCCACCCAGACCAAGTTGGCTTTATTAGAGATAGACAAGCGGCCGACAACACCAGAAGGATAATAGATATCATTAACTATATTGATGCCAACAAGGTCCGAGGTTTAGTACTAAGTTTAGATGCGGAGAAGGCCTTCGACAGGATTGACTGGCCATACATGGAGTCCACGCTTGGAGCATTTGGATTCGGAGGTAAAATTCTTGGGGCAATAAAAGCATTGTATACAACTCCGACGGCCAGGGTGATCCACCAGGGTTTTCCATCGGAGTTGTTTAAAATCAAAAGTGGGACCAGACAGGGCTGCCCGCTCTCGCCCCTGTTGTTCGCCCTATGCGTGGAACCACTAGCGGCACACATTCGTCGCAGTCCCGATATTGCGGGAATTCAAATTCACTCTCAAGAGCATAAAATCGCTCTATATGCAGATGACATTATACTGTCTCTGACAAAACCGCTTACCTCGCTGCCCAATCTATTTGCCCTAATGGAAAATTTTTGTAGAATATCCGGTTTTAAAATAAACCAATCTAAATCAGAGGCACTAAGCCTAAATATCCCAAAGGAAGTAGAGAAATTATTGGAAATTAATTTCCAGTTTAAATGGCAGTCCAAAGCTATAAAATATCTAGGGATCTATCTCACCAAACGCAGCTCCAGTCTCTATCAAGAGAACTACCCGAGATTACTAAGAGCCCTCACAAAGGAGCTAAAGGACTGGTCCACATATGGAATATCATGGATTGGCAGAATCTATTGTGTGAAAATGAACCTCCTCCCCAGGATACTATACCTGTTCCAAACTCTTCCGATACCCGTAGTGCGATCAGACATTAAAGAACTGCAAAATTCAGTTACAAGATTTATTTGGAAAAACAAAACACCGCGGGTAAAAATGTCAATTATGCAAAGACCTAGGGAAACTGGAGGCTTGGCGGTACCGAACTTGATGGCGTACTATAAAGCGGCACAATTATGCCAAATTACGCAGTGGCACGGGGATCTGGAGCAAAGGCGGTGGGTAGCACTGGAGAGGGAGGTGTGTGCCCCGCTAGAGCTTAGAGACCTAATCTGGTATCCTAAATCTAGATTAAAAGACATTAGAGCTCCGCTGACCTCGATGCTTAACTCACTCTCTGTCTGGGATATGGCTAAAAATAACCACGCATTAACCTCAAAACATACCCTGATGACTCCCCTATATGGAAATCCAGACTTTGCTCCAGGGCTGATTGATAAGAACTTCACACGATGGCAGAGACTGGGGTTGCGAAGACTAAAAGACCTGGAGGGGCGCGACACGATTAAATCATTCGATCTAATTCAGTCGGAAACGGATATACCCAACACAGAATTTCTTAGATACCTCCAGGTCAGGGCATTCTATACTAAACACCCGAAAAGGCCGCCGCTAACCAACTTCGAGAAGCTCTGTGATCGGGGAACCGATACACGGGGACTCATATCTGCTCTTTACAGAGAGGTGGTGAGAGCAGACATTGACAGCTCACACAAAACCAAGTTCATGACGCACTGGGAGAACGACCTGACGGGACCAATAGAAGAGGACGACTGGACGGCAATCTTTAAGGCTGCGGCCAGTAGCTCGATTTGTACGACATTGAAGGAGAACTCATATAAGGTAGTACTAAGGTGGTATCTCACCCCAGTTAGATTGGCAAAATTTATCGCGGGAGCTTCCCCGCTCTGTCCCAGACAGTGCGGGGAACAGGGAGATCTGGTACACATGCTGTAGTCCTGTCCACGACTCATACCTATCTGGACACAAATTAGAGATTGGCTACAGAGGATATTTCTAGGCCTCAAAATTCAACTAGACCCATGGGTGTTCCTCTTAGGTAAGCCCACTAATGAGGTCTCCAAATCAGGCAACAAACTAATTGCACATTTTGCCACAGCGATGAGGTGCGAGACCGCAGCACTGTGGAATCAGAATGCAATTCCATCAATAGATAAAATTCGGAACAGAATTTGGTTTGCTTGCCAGATGGAAAAGTTGACAAGTCTGGTTAACGACACTGGCTCAAATTTTCAAAAAGTCTGGTCGCTTTGGTTGGCACAGACAGATATCCCGGGGATGAGCAATGCTGCCGTCTGGCTTTAATAGGAAAAAATGGGTTCTCCTTCAAGGACGGACTAAAAACATAGGAGATAGGACCTCAAAACTAGGCCTAAAAGTACAAGTTAAAGCCATCTACACGCCCCTCTACACGGAACCATAGTCAGATTGGATCCCACAGCGCCAAGGCGAGCCCAGCAAAGAACAAGGATAAAGTTTCCTCCTCTGCATCCCCTCCCCCCCCCCCCCTCCCGGTCCTTCCCCCTCCCCACTATCCCAACCCTGTCTTGTCTACCCCTCCCACGTCTGTCTAGTTGTTGTTTGTCCAACAAAGTATTCAATGGTATTAATGTGATAATTGTATGTAATACCCTTGAAAAACCAATAAAAGAAAGTTAAAAAAAAAAAAAAAAATGCAAAGACTCCTGCAGTTACTCATTGTCCTGAGCGGAAGACACCTCAGGAGATCGGGATCAAACGTAAATATGCAAAAACACCTGCTGTTACTCATAGTCCTGAGCGGAAGACACCTCAGGAGATGGGGATCAAATGTAAAGATGCAAAGTCTCCTGCAGTTACTCATAGTCCTGAGCGGAAGACACCTCAAGAGATGGGGATCAAACGTAAACAGAACAGCAATATTAAGCAGCTAGTGAAGAAAACAAAGAACCAGACCAGCGTTTTCAGTTTTGAGCAAGCGCTGGCTTGTGGTACTGATAATAACCCCAAAGCTCTCAAAAGAAAAAGTGCTAATCAGCCTGGAGTGAATTCAGAAGTTCTTGGGAAGGGCAAGAAGTCATTGGAACCTTCTGAACAAGGAAAGGTGAAAGCCCATCACAGCAACCTCAGCCTCCAAATGATTAACTCTGTTCAAGTATTTCACCCATTGGGTAAAAAAGCAGGTCCCACAGGTCCAGGGGCACCCGCAGAATCCATTACACTTGGAAATAAGCTTGGACCAATGCAAGGACGCCAAAGCCAGACTTCTGCTTCTCATGTTCAGTGGTCTCTTACTGATGCGATTAAAAGGTTCATGGCCAAAAAACAGGACAGTATTTCTGGAATTAAAGGTGTCGGTATTAATGCCAGGCCTAGGCTATTTAAAATACATGAGTACACAAGACCTGACATTAAAACCAGTGAAATCAAACAACATGGGGAAAACAAAGCTTCAGTTATAGAGAATCCCAAACACTTCCCAGTGATATCCATAGAACAGGAAGCTGCAGTAAGATGCATTGAAAAGGTGAGCCAAACCACTATCCCCATTCCAGCTCCTGGCATTAAAACCAGTGAAATCAAACAACGTGGGGAAAACAAAGCTTCAGTTATAGAGAATCCCAAACACTTCCCAGTGATATCCATAGAACGGAAAGCTGCAGTGACATGCATTAAAAAGGTCAGCCAAACCACTATCCCCATTCAAGCTCCTTTCAACCAGAAGCACCAGCTTTCTAACCTGCAGCTTCCTATCAATGTACCCAGCAGAGTGGACAACTTCACTCCATCCTTCTGTCAACAGCCTCTCCAAGAGCTTGAGGTTTCCATACCTATTCCACCAGAACAGAGAGAGGAGAGAGAGGCTATGAAAAGGAAATCACAACTGGAGAGGGAGTAAGCCTGTCAACATACCTCCAAGGGGAGGCTACAGTGCTTTGTTCAGAGGCAGAAGGATCATAACATCTCTAAACGTTACGGATACCCACCATCCAGACTTATTTCCCCCATGAGATACTTAAGCCCTAAAAAAACAAAAAAAACCCCTGACTAATCTGTAACTGATGCCAAGCTCTGTGACTATCTGTAAATAAGATTTATATTTATAAGTCAGTTTGTAACATATTTTACTAAGAATATATTTAAAACTCTTCAATAAAATGTATCTATTTTCAATTGAACTCTTTATTTACTAAAGAAACTATTTACAAATGCCAAGGGTTATTGAAATTCTGCAAATTAACTTTAGATTACCCTCTTGATGATACGAGAGAGAGAGAGAGAGAGAGAGAGAGAGAGAGAGAGAGAGAGAGAGAGAGAGAGAGAGAGAGAGAGAGAGATAAGTAAGTCGGACCCCACTTATGAGAGAGAAACAGATAAATATTTAACTATATGCTTTGTCATGTTGTATGTTGTATGTATGTATGTACTGTATGTCTTTATTTATATAGCGCCATTTATGTAGAAAGCGCTTCACCGCAGTAATACACGTGACAATCATATAAATAATACAAATAACAGATCATGGGAATAAGTGCTTCAGACATAAAAGTAACATTTAGGAAAAGGAGTCCCTGCTCTGAAGAGCTTACAATCTAATTGGTAGGTAGAACATACAGAGACAGTAGGACGGCGTTCTGGTAAGTGCGTCTGCAATGGGCCAAGCTTTTTGTATGCGGTCTATAGTATCAGCCTCGGAGCTACTCACATGCTTCTTTAAGCAGATGTGTTAGAATGTGGGTCTTAAAGGTGGATAGAGAAGGTGCTAGTCGGGTATTGATGGGAAGGGCACTCCAGAGGTGAGGGCAGTCAGTGAGAAAGGTTTAAGGCGAGAGAGGGCTTTAGATACAAAAGGGGTAGATAGAAGACATCATTGGGCGGATCGCAAGAGTCGGGATGGTGCATAGCGAGAAATTAGAGCTGAGCTGTAAGGAGGGGCAGAAGAGTGTAAAGCTTTAAAAGTGAGGAGGAGAATTGAGTGTGAGATACGGGATTTGATAGGAAGCCAGGAGAGGGATTTCAGCAGGGGAGACGCTGAGACAGATTTAGGAAAGAGTAGAGTGATTCTGGCAGCAGCGTTTAGGATAGATTGTAGGGGAGACAGGTGAGAGGCAGTAAGACCGGACAGCAGAAGGTTCCAGTATTTGAGATGGTAGAGAATGAGGGTCTGTGTCAGAGTTTTAGCTGTCGAGCAACAGTGGAAGGGCGTATCTTGCGGAAGAAAAAACGACAGGTTTAGCTACCTTTTGAATGTGAGAGAGGAGTCTGTGACCCCCAGGGCAGCGTGCTTGGGCTACTGCATGTATAGTAGTTCTTCCAACAGTAATGTGGAAGGTGGTAGTAGGGCCAGGTTTGGCATGAAATATAAGGAGTTCTGTTTTTGACATGTTAAATTTAAGTCGGCGGAGGATCATGTTGCATTGGGCTTCTCTTCCTTGTGTTTATACTGTACAATGTCACATACCCAGTAGCACTCCTTAAGACAAATATATATGGTGAGGTGGGTCTGGGGTTGAGTTTACATGGGTTTGTGTGCGCAGATTTAAATTGTTTGGAGGTCTGTGACTCCTCCCCGTTTCCAAACTTACTCTGCCCACCTTTAAAGCAGCAGTCCAAGCTGTCGTTTAAAAAAAAAAATCCCTTTGATATGTGCATCAATACAATCCACACATTGATAAGTAATTAGCTAAGTTGCGATTGATCGGTGAAGATTCGGCTCGGGGGTTGACTAAATGGTTGCCAGTGCAGCAGAAGAGGACCAAAAATGCAAAGTTCTCTGGGGTGATCATGTGACCAGGCAGTCACTGGATACAATTGAGTTTTGCACAGCTAGGGAGAGGGCAGTGTTCAAAAAAAGGGGGGGGGGGGGTTGCCAGAGCCTGTTTCAAAATAGGAAGGGGATGTGACTTTGTAAATGGTTGCTATAGAAACAAAAAATGATTGTTACATTATGATACATTAAAATTTTAATTCAGAGTTGTTTAAAAAAAAGTACTACTACTAGTAGCATTATACTAAAAAATAATACAGATGCACAGTAATACCCTCTATAGATATACCAAGAATTGTTAAGTGTGAGTGTGTGTGTGAGTTTATGACATGTGGAAGGAAGGTGGAGGGGTGAGAGTCATGGCGAGGGGAGGGGGGTGAAGGAGAGACATGGTGAGGGGAGGGGGGTGAAAGAGACATGGCGAGGGGAGGAGGGTGAAAGAGAGACATAGGTAGGGGGTGATATAGAGACATGGGAATGGATTTTAAAGAGAGACATGGGGAGGGGTGAAAGAGACATGGGGAGTGGGTGAAAGAGACATGGGGAGTGGGTGAAAGAGTCATGGGGAGCGGCGGTGAAGAGACATGGGAACAGGGGTAAAGAGACATGGGGAGCAGGGGTGAAGAGACATGGGAGCAGGGGTGAAGAGACATTGGGAGGGGAGGGTGAAAGAGACATGGGGAGGTGATCGAGAGACATTTAGAGGGGGGGTGATAGAGAGACATTTGGAGGGGGGGGATGATAGAGAAACACGGGGAGGGGGTGCAAGAGACATAGAGAGGGGGGTGAAAGAGAGCCATGGGGTGGGGCGTGAAAAAGAGACATGGGGAGAGGGGTGAAAGAGACATGGGGAGGGAGGCGATAGAGAGACATGGGGGGATGAAAGAGACATGGGGAGGGGGGGTGAAAGAAAGCCATGGGGAGGGTGGGTCCATGATCCTCAGTTGCTGGAAGAGTGGGCCCGGGTGAGTAGTTTTTTCTTCTTCACAGGTCCGGGAGATGTTGATCAGACGGCTTCTTAGGGTCAAATAAGACATGACAGACCTTATATAAGGCCTGTGACATCACATTTGACTGACAAATGATATATCCACCAATCTAATTGGTGGATGTACCATGTGATAGCTTCCATTTTATTTTTTGGCAGAAATGACATCATCTTAAGTGATTGGATAATAAAGGAACTATTGGATCTCAATATAAATGTAGAAAATATGCAGGGCCAAAGCTATGACAATGCTGCAAATATGCGGGGAAAGCATAATGGAGTTCAAAGACATGTTGAACATGAACCCACGTGCGTTTTATGTACCATGTAGTTCTCATTATTTGAACCTAGTGGTTAACAACACTGCCAAACCCAATATAGGTGCCATTTAATTTTTGGGCTTAATTCAACCGTTGTATAATTTCTTCCCCAGGTCCACCAACAGATAAATCATTCTTTTAAAATCCTTACCCAATTTAACACTAAAGAGAGTCTGTGAAACATGTTGGGAGCCTCGTATTGATGCAGTTAGACCAATTCGATACCACCTGGGAGCGCTCTATGTTGCATTAGTGTATATTAAAGAAGATGTGACATTTAAAAGTGAACATCATGGCCCCCAGAGTAGAGCTGTTGCGTACACTCTCGCAAAATGTATTTGTGACTATAAATTCATATGTTGTGTAATATTTTGGTATGACATATTAAGTACAATCAATCCAGTGAACAAGCAGTCTATAAACTATGACAAAAACAAGTCCAAAGACCAAATCTGGGGCTCCAAAAAACAATCCCAACAGTAGATTTTGGGCCCTGTTTGTTTAAATCAAAAACACTACAGTAATGTCCAAGCCTTTGTCTCATAAATAGAGAGGTATCCTTACCAACTCCACTTATAAATGGTGTAAATGATCAGTCTAGGGGTTTACAGTATATACATGTAGAAAAGATGGCGCCTAGCTGGTTCTGCTCTGTTATTGAGCTATCACAAATCAGCTGTAAATGTTCACATGGAATGGCACCTAGTTAACTTTTTAAATCAATAACTGTAGACTTGCTAGTCGGCCAATATCATAGACTCTATCCTCAATAATAACAAAGTTCATTACAAGCGACTCTACGGAAAAACTCTTCGCCAGGCCATTTTGGATGACACCAAAGGAGATTATGAAACCAAAGGGTGCATCAGTTCAATCCTGCTCCTGTGGGTTGCTGCAGGGCACCTTTTGGTGTGTTGTTCGCTAGGGAGATAGTACAAAGTGAAAAATGTGCGATGCACAACCGGAACGAAAAAATAAATGAACTGGAGAGAGTGTACAGTAACTACACAATTTGCTTTTAATAACTCATCTAATCAAATGACCGGCAACAAAAGCGCGCGCACACAGAGGTTTTCAAACATCTCTATGGAGCTTGGTCCCACCCCCCGTTCGTGTCACGTGTCACTCACGCGCGGCGCGCTCACGGGACGATCGTGCACCACTCCCCAGCTGCGACACAACACCCGTAACAATGCCCACCTGTCTCCTGCGCTCTGCGTCCAATCACAGCTCCCGCGGGGCCACACCTCCGTTCCGCCTCTCACTTTCATTGCTCCAGTCCTCCTATTTAATCTCTGCTTGCTCAGTTACACATTGCTGAGCATAGACCATAGTAGCCTTGTGTTCCTACACTCCTGCTTTGCCTTGTGCCTTGCCTCTCTTGCTTTCAGTTTGACCTCATGTGTACCGACACGGCTAGACTCTTGGACGCTCTCTGTATAACGACCCCAGCTTGCCCTCGACTACCTGCATCTCTCCATCCCTGACCACGGATATAGGACATTCTTTTAACCCACCAGCTCCAACCCTCGACCTCGGCACAACGGACATCTACCGTTACTGGCTCCTCCCCATGACCGCGGCAAGTATCTGGACTACCCTCTCTCTCCAACCCCGACCCGGCTACGCTGACAATCCAGGCGTGCCTCCACTGCTGTGGGTGCGCAGTTTCTACTTTCCCACCTCAGTACCGGGGGTCCGCCTTGTTCGTGGTGAGTGCAAGGGTCACAATTAGAGAGGGTTGGGGTTCCTTACAATGCATCTGATCTCAGACGCGCTATTAGAGAGGGTTGGGGCTCCTTTGAATGCATCTGATCTCAGACGCGCTATTAGAGAAAGTTGGGATTCCTTACAATGCAGATTTCAGACGCGCTGTTAGAGAGGGTTGGGGCTCCTTACAATGTATTTGATCAATGCATTGTAAGGAACCCCAACCCTCTCTAGTGTGTATTTGTGAACTGTAAGGTGCTTGACTAATACACTGGAAGAATATCATTGTTTTCGATTAAAAATATCAAAGAATGTGTTACTTTAACGAGCGCTTTCTCTTTTTTTGAATCTCCAATATACTATTTGCCAAGTGGGACTGATGAAATCACCAAAAACTACTGTAGCAGGTCCCCTTTGGTTGTCAATACGTTACTTTGAAGTGGAAGGGAGAGACCTACTGAGGCCAATATACTAAGCATCGCAAACTGAGCGGGGGGAGGGGTGGAGGGTTTCGGCGCATGTCAAACTTCAATTGCACTCGTGTACTAAGTTCAAATTTCTCCATCTGCGCCCAGCCCCAAAATACTGTTTAGCGCACAGAAATGGATTGCACTTGGTGTATAAAAGTCAATGGTACATACTAATATCTATATAAATATATACAGTGTTCGACAAATCACCCAAAAATCTACTCGCCCAACCAAAAAATCTACTCGCCACCTAGTCCCGCCCCTAGTCCCGCCCCCAACCCCGCCCCCAACCCCGCTTTAAAATAAAACATATGAATAAAATCCATTTAAATGACAAATATATTTATTGTATTACATTATACTACAATTAGCCCTTGTTACGTGTGTGTGTGTGTGTGTGTGTCTGTGTAAATGTCGATCTAGAAATAAAAGCCAGGTGTGAATGACTAGTTTCCTGCACCCCTTAATCAGTGTCTGGATGCCCCCGCTTCACAATATCTAAAGCAGAACCCCCATTCACCTGCGCTCCGGCGTCATGACGTCACGTTGCCCTAGTAACGTGACGTCACATGACCTCACAGCGTCATTTTGATGCCGCGTTGCCATGGCGACGCAGGAAGGAAGCCGCCGGAGCCTAGGTAAGTGAAGGTTTACAGAGGCCCTGCAGCTCCCCCGGCACTTAATTTAAGTGCCTTCGGGAAGCGCGCGGGGCCTCTGTAAACCCCACGCCCCCCAGACGGCAGTCTTGCGCCCCGCGTGGGGGTCGCGCCCCCCAGTTTGCGCACCGCTGTTCTAGAAATCCAATCGGATAAGGCTCTTTCTGCACGCTTTTGCACAACTCCCAGCTACTAGAATATCCCCCTGTGTCTATCCAAGAGGAGGTTTTAGTGTACTGACAAAAAACATCCCAAAATAAATTGTAATTAAGGCTGCGAGGTGTCACTGTATATAGAACATAGATCCAGTAGCACTCTCATTGTAAAAGACTCATCTCTATCCCCCCACAAATAAGCAGGGGGACCCATTCAAAGCCCATAATGTGTATGTCTGAAGCATTAAAGCAAAGTGCAGTGCTGTACCAAAGTAGTAGTTTAGTTTAGACTGCCCTTGAATGGAGTTGAACACTTCCCCAGTGCTGGAATTAGACATAAAAGGTCTATGCAGCAACATAGAGTAGTTGTGTTTAGAAGCATGGCTTTATTTTTTGGAGCAGAGCCGCAGCATATATACTGTAAGAACAGTTTCTTACTTCTGACGCGGTATGTTAGACTTATGGCACTTCAGATATGGAGGATTGTTTTGGGCAAATAAAAGGTTAAAAAAAAGTATCAGAGAAATGCAACTTGTGACGCATCTCATTTTAATCTGTGCACCATGTAACTGCCCCCAACTCATCCTACTCACTCTCCCCAAGGTGCAAATTGGGGCAGAGACGCAGAATGTGATACATCTGATTATAATCTGTGCACCATGTAACTCCCCCCAACTCCTTCTACTGACTCTCCCCAAGGTGCAAGCTGGGGCAGAGACGCAGACTGTGATACATCTCATTATAATCTGTGTGCCATGTAACTCCTCCCCAACTCCTCCTACTGACTCTCCCCAAGGTGCATGCTGGGGCAGAGACGCAGACTGTGATACATCTCATTATAATCTGTGATACTTTATCTTGCCATGAAGTCAATGCATTTGAACCCAGTGATACAGTATGTTGATCCCACTGCTGTCAGTGGCACTGTCCATATGTGTACTTGTGTCACCCAATGTATGTAATACAATGTATCACAGTAGCTGTGATTTTTATGACTGCTACTCAAGTTAACCACTTCTCAACCACTTGAAATTAAATGTCAACAGTAGCTGATTTCTCTATTATGACATCACGAGACAGTATCATTGAGCCTCCTAGGAGATGCCAGCAGCAGTGTTCTGTAATGACATCATGGAATCGCCTTAGAGACTGAGATAAATACACAAATGTAAACTTGTTTGTGCGTGACTTTAATTAGTTCCCGAAGGAAACCGTTAGTTTTGTGGACATCTCAGAGATAGGAAAAGAGTGGCGCTGTACAGAGAGACTAATTATCTCCACCTTAACTCTGTATCATGGCAGGTAGGAAGCAACGTGACCTTTACATACCCAAAAAGAAATGGATAATATCTATATTTCTGAACTGTTTACTTTCACAATGTTTTATGGGGTACAGAACAGATAACATGACTCCTATCAATGGATGGGAGAAAGAAGACGGATGGGGTGGGGGGCGGGGGGGAGGGACGGAGGTAGACAACACCCAGGGGGGTTAGGTACCTGGCCTTAATTGGATAATATTTTTTTTTATAAATGTCAAAACTGATTTATTATAGATACATACACACATATTTGTTTTATTGTATTTACTTTTATATCTGGCTTGTAATTCAAAATCTTAAATGATTTGAACAGAAATGTATAGAAAAGAACACATGTACTGTATACATAAATGTCAAAGCGGCAAACGTCTATGGGATCTATGGGATAGTAAAAAAAGACACAGGAACCTTAGTGTATACAGTAGGATTAGTTATGTATAAGGCATGCTTTTTCCTTGCCCTAAGTTTAGGTCAATAACTATTGGACCAATTCTACACCGTGGGGTGTAATGTTCGACTACTTTCAGCCATATCCTTAAATTATTGTCTACAGCATTGTTTTTCAACCACGGATCCTAGGAACCCTAGGATTCCCCGGGCATCCCTAAAGGGTTCGCTGTAATTTTTAGGTCATTTTAAAATTGTACTTAATACAGAAGAATTTACAGTACAATGCATCTTATCTCAAACGCGCTATTGGAGAGGGTTGGGGTTCCTTACAATGCATCTGATCTCAGACGCGCTATTAGAGAGGGTTGGGGCTCCTTACAATGCATCTGATCTCAGAAGCGCTATTAGAGAGGATTGGGGTTCCTCACACTTCATCTGATCTCAGACGCACTATTAGATAGGGTTGGGGTATATTACAATGCATCTCATCTTAGACTCGTTGTTAGAGAGGGTTGGGGTCCCTCAGAATTTCACATATGGTTCCTTAACCAAAAAAAGGTTGGAAACCACTACTCTACAGTAATACAAAGGCCCCAAAAAAGACAAAGCCACAAAACGAGGGCAGAATCTGCCACTTGATTTACAGATATAGCTGACCTGAGTGCTCCTCCAGATACCTCAATATACCAGACGTCTCAGAATACCACACCATAATATTACCACAAAATACTACAGTAGGAACAGGCAATTTTTATGTTTTTATTTTTATTTTTAAAGATCCAGTTCCGAAAGCTATGGTACATCTATATTTGTCATTGTGTTCATAGGTGGACATGAAAGCAGGTGATGGACTGCACAAGTTTTATATGCCAGTTGCCACTTTGTGTTGAAAACTACCTAGAAATAGTTTTCTGTCTGTGTTACATCCCAACACATCATATATGTATATGTATATGTATAAATATATATCTATATATATATTTATAGATTAAACCCCATATATTGAGCTAAAATGTACGGGTGCTCTGGTGTTTCAATACATAGCAATGCTATAGAAGGCAATCATGGAGCTTGCTTAAAAATGTATTTAAATATTGAAACTTCTGACCACTATTGATCAGAGTAGTGGTATGTAACATTGATAATCAAATAAATGTGTTTTCCCAGCAAGCCATTATCCCTGTTAGTGCTTGCTATTCATAACAAAACAAAGACCACCAAAAACTTTATTCAAAACCAGAACCAAAACCCCAAATATTTTAAAGGCAAAATAAAAATACCAAGCCAAGTGAGCATCTCTATGTATTTCATATGTATTTGATATCAAGAATATCTTTTAGCAGGTCTGTTAAGCAGTCCTAACCCCCCAAAGTCAGGCTTTCAGGATATCCCAGCTTCAGCGGAGGTGGCTCAATCCGTCCCTGCTTCAGCACAGCTCGCTCAATCAGTCCCTACTTCAGCACAGGTGACTCAATCAGAGGCTGATTGAGTGATTGGGCCACCTGTGCTAAAGCTGGAATATCCTGAAAAGTTGACCTATTGTGGGGGGTTTGATGACTGGAGTTGAGTCCCCGTGTGTTAAAGAAATGTGCCTTGATTGTGCTTTTCTGGCCCTTCACTTTTACCTTTCTTCCTTACAGATCAGTTTTTAAATTCCTCTGCTGTGAACCCTCCACCGACCTGCAGTGCTCCTGCAGTCACCACTGCTTACCCTTCATGGAGCAACAGCTTCCACCCAGTAGGGAGGAATACAGAAGTCTACAGACATGGGGCCCAAGGCATGATTTTGCAACAAGGGTCTGCAGGAACACCAATGTATCTACAGCAGATCCCACAGGCAACAAGCGCTTACCCTCGTGTATCGGACATGAACGGAGGATTCTACCACACTGCTACAGGAGGATACACAGGATTTGCAGGACAGGTTAGGGGAGAAGCCACAACGCAGCCTGTTACTTTCCGTCCCAACACACATTTGGAAAGACGTGCTACAATAGGGCCTTGTATAATGGCCACCCAGTATGCACAACTTCAGCAGCCACCATTCATACCCCTTAGAGGAATGCAGACCTTACAAGGTGAGATATGGAGAATCTTTACTAATCATTGTTCAAAATCTTCTCCTTGACCGATACCATTACCTGTTATAAAGATCTTTAATTACGGTCATTCGCCACTGTAGTGTTACAAATATATAGAACTCTACAGTATGTAGTCCTCGCTAATACTGAAGGGATTAAGCATGTGTTTGCTTTTCTTCCTTTGTGTTATTATGTACAATGTGTTGGTATTTATGATAATTGATTATTTCTCCTTTTTGATTTTGTTACAGTGTGTCAGACCTCGCTTGGAGCCCAACATATTTCCCAGGCCAGTTTAATTACACAAGGAGCAGTTCAGCTTGCTGCTAATGAAAAAAGTGAACCACCTCTAATGTACCCAACTCAACCAGCTCGGAAGCTGAGCCACCTCTCAAAGTTACATATTGATGTGCAAAGCAACAAAGAGTTATATGTGCCAGTGTGGAAAAGGGGTGGGTTAAAAGATATGGCGAAGAGATCTTCAGAGGTGAAGGCCCCCTCACATATTGCTCAGAAGGTTCGTAATAACGTGCTGAGTTCAGTGAAGACTGAGTGTCCGTCAAAGTCTGAGGGGGTACCAAAGTGCTCCACAGTGGAAACAAAGAAGAAAAAGATCCTTTATTCAGCTGCAAAGGATCAAGTCCCTCAAACTGCACTGCAAAAGAAGGTAAAACCAATGTCAAAGCCAGTAAATCATTCTTCTGCTCCTATACCAGGGAAGTCACCCCATGGCCCACAATCTGGTGACGAGGCTGTTCTGTTAAAAAAGATGAAACGTGTTTGTCTCTCAGGTGCCCACATTTCCAATAAGGTATCTGAAAAGATGCAGCAAAGCCGTGAAGGTACAATGGATGCAAAGACACCTGCTGTTACTCATATTAATCCTAAACTGAAGAAAACTCAGGAGATAGGGATCAAAAGTAAAGATGCAAAAACTCCTGCAGTTACTCATAGTCCTGAGCGGAAGACACCTCAGGAGATGGGGATCAAACGTAAATATGCAAAAACTCCTGCAGTTACTCATAGTCCTGAGCGGAAGACACCTCAGGAGATGGGGATCAAACTTAAAAATGCAAAGACTCCTGCAGTTACTCATTGTCCTGAGTGGAAGACACCTCAGGAGATCGGGATCAAACGTAAATATGCAAAAACACCTGCTGTTACTCATAGTCCTGAGCGGAAGACACCTCAGGAGATGGGGATCAAATGTAAAGATGCAAAGTCTCCTGCAGTTACTCATAGTCCTGAGCGGAAGACACCTCAAGAGATGGGGATCAAACGTAAACAGAACAGCAATATTAAGCAGCTAGTGAAGAAAACAAAGAACCAGACCAGCGTTTTCAGTTTTGAGCAAGCGCTGGCTTGTGGTACTGATAATAACCCCAAAGCTCTCAAAAGAAAAAGTGCTAATCAGCCTGGAGTGAATTCAGAAGTTCTTGGGAAGGGCAAGAAGTCATTGGAACCTTCTGAACAAGGAAAGGTGAAAGCCCATCACAGCAACCTCAGCCTCCAAATGATTAACTCTGTTCAAGTATTTCACCCATTGGGTAAAAAAGCAGGTCCCACAGGTCCAGGGGCACCCGCAGAATCCATTACACTTGGAAATAAGCTTGGACCAATGCAAGGACGCCAAAGCCAGACTTCTGCTTCTCATGTTCAGTGGTCTCTTACTGATGCGATTAAAAGGTTCATGGCCAAAAAACAGGACAGTATTTCTGGAATTAAAGGTGTCGGTATTAATGCCAGGCCTAGGCTATTTAAAATACATGAGTACACAAGACCTGACATTAAAACCAGTGAAATCAAACAACATGGGGAAAACAAAGCTTCAGTTATAGAGAATCCCAAACACTTCCCAGTGATATCCATAGAACAGGAAGCTGCAGTAAGATGCATTGAAAAGGTGAGCCAAACCACTATCCCCATTCCAGCTCCTGGCATTAAAACCAGTGAAATCAAACAACGTGGGGAAAACAAAGCTTCAGTTATAGAGAATCCCAAACACTTCCCAGTGATATCCATAGAACGGAAAGCTGCAGTGACATGCATTAAAAAGGTCAGCCAAACCACTATCCCCATTCAAGCTCCTTTCAACCAGAAGCACCAGCTTTCTAACCTGCAGCTTCCTATCAATGTACCCAGCAGAGTGGACAACTTCACTCCATCCTTCTGTCAACAGCCTCTCCAAGAGCTTGAGGTTTCCATACCTATTCCACCAGAACAGAGAGAGGAGAGAGAGGCTATGAAAAGGAAATCACAACTGGAGAGGGAGTAAGCCTGTCAACATACCTCCAAGGGGAGGCTACAGTGCTTTGTTCAGAGGCAGAAGGATCATAACATCTCTAAACGTTACGGATACCCACCATCCAGACTTATTTCCCCCATGAGATACTTAAGCCCTAAAAAAACAAAAAAAAACCCTGACTAATCTGTAACTGATGCCAAGCTCTGTGACTATCTGTAAATAAGATTTATATTTATAAGTCAGTTTGTAACATATTTTACTAAGAATATATTTAAAACTCTTCAATAAAATGTATCTATTTTCAATTGAACTCTTTATTTACTAAAGAAACTATTTACAAATGCCAAGGGTTATTGAAATTCTGCAAATTAACTTTAGATTACCCTCTTGATGATACGAGAGAGAGAGAGAGAGAGAGAGAGAGAGAGAGAGAGAGAGAGAGAGAGAGAGAGAGAGAGAGAGAGAGAGAGAGAGAGAGATAAGTAAGTCAAACCCCACTTATGAGAGAGAAACAGATAAATATTTAACTATATGCTTTGTCATGTTGTATGTTGTATGTATGTATGTACTGTATGTCTTTATTTATATAGCGCCATTTATGTAGAAAGCGCTTCACCGCAGTAATACACGTGACAATCATATAAATAATACAAATAACAGATCATGGGAATAAGTACTTCAGACATAAAAGTAACATTTAGGAAAAGGAGTCCCTGCTCTGAAGAGCTTACAATCTAATTGGTAGGTAGAACATACAGAGACAGTAGGACGGCGTTCTGGTAAGTGCGTCTGCAATGGGCCAAGCTTTTTGTATGCGGTCTATAGTATCAGCCTCGGAGCTACTCACATGCTTCTTTAAGCAGATGTGTTAGAATGTGGGTCTTAAAGGTGGATAGAGAAGGTGCTAGTCGGGTATTGATGGGAAGGGCACTCCAGAGGTGAGGGCAGTCAGTGAGAAAGGTTTAAGGCGAGAGAGGGCTTTAGATACAAAAGGGGTAGATAGAAGACATCATTGGGCGGATCGCAAGAGTCGGGATGGTGCATAGCGAGAAATTAGAGCTGAGCTGTAAGGAGGGGCAGAAGAGTGTAAAGCTTTAAAAGTGAGGAGGAGAATTGAGTGTGAGATACGGGATTTGATAGGAAGCCAGGAGAGGGATTTCAGCAGGGGAGACGCTGAGACAGATTTAGGAAAGAGTAGAGTGATTCTGGCAGCAGCGTTTAGGATAGATTGTAGGGGAGACAGGTGAGAGGCAGTAAGACCGGACAGCAGAAGGTTCCAGTATTTGAGATGGTAGAGAATGAGGGTCTGTGTCAGAGTTTTAGCTGTCGAGCAACAGTGGAAGGGTGTATCTTGCGGAAGAAAAAACGACAGGTTTAGCTACCTTTTGAATGTGAGAGAGGAGTCTGTGACCCCCAGGGCAGCGTGCTTGGGCTACTGCATGTATAGTAGTTCTTCCAACAGTAATGTGGAAGGTGGTAGTAGGGCCAGGTTTGGCATGAAATATAAGGAGTTCTGTTTTTGACATGTTAAATTTAAGTCGGCGGAGGATCATGTTGCATTGGGCTTCTCTTCCTTGTGTTTATACTGTACAATGTCACATACCCAGTAGCACTCCTTAAGACAAATATATATGGTGAGGTGGGTCTGGGGTTGAGTTTACATGGGTTTGTGTGCGCAGATTTAAATTGTTTGGAGGTCTGTGACTCCTCCCCGTTTCCAAACTTACTCTGCCCACCTTTAAAGCAGCAGTCCAAGCTGTCGTTTAAAAAAAAAAAAAAAATCCCTTTGATATGTGCATCAATACAATCCACACATTGATAAGTAATTAGCTAAGTTGCGATTGATCGGTGAAGATTCGGCTCGGGGGTTGACTAAATGGTTGCCAGTGCAGCAGAAGAGGACCAAAAATGCAAAGTTCTCTGGGGTGATCATGTGACCAGGCAGTCACTGGATACAATTGAGTTTTGCACAGCTAGGGAGAGGGCAGTGTTAAAAAAAAGGGGGGGGGGGGGGTTGCCAGAGCCTGTTTCAAAATAGGAAGGGGATGTGACTTTGTAAATGGTTGCTATAGAAACAAAAAATGATTGTTACATTATGATACATTAAAATTTTAATTCAGAGTTGTTTAAAAAAAAGTACTACTACTAGTAGCATTATACTAAAAAATAATACAGATGCACAGTAATACCCTCTATAGATATACCAAGAATTGTTAAGTGTGAGTGTGTGTGTGAGTTTATGACATGTGGAAGGAAGGTGGAGGGGTGAGAGTCATGGCGAGGGGAGGGGGGTGAAGGAGAGACATGGTGAGGGGAGGGGGGTGAAAGAGACATGGCGAGGGGAGGAGGGTGAAAGAGAGACATAGGTAGGGGGTGATATAGAGACATGGGAATGGGTTTAAAAGAGAGACATGGGGAGGGGTGAAAGAGACATGGGGAGTGGGTGAAAGAGACATGGGGAGTGGGTGAAAGAGTCATGGGGAGCGGCGGTGAAGAGACATGGGAACAGGGGTAAAGAGACATGGGGAGCAGGGGTGAAGAGACATGGGAGCAGGGGTGAAGAGACATTGGGAGGGGAGGGTGAAAGAGACATGGGGAGGTGATCGAGAGACATTTAGAGGGGGGGTGATAGAGAGACATTTGGAGGGGGGGGATGATAGAGAAACACGGGGAGGGGGTGCAAGAGACATAGAGAGGGGGGTGAAAGAGAGCCATGGGGTGGGGCGTGAAAAAGAGACATGGGGAGAGGGGTGAAAGAGACATGGGGAGGGAGGCGATAGAGAGACATGGGGGGATGAAAGAGACATGGGGAGGGGGGGTGAAAGAAAGCCATGGGGAGGGTGGGTCCATGATCCTCAGTTGCTGGAAGAGTAGGCCCGGGTGAGTAGTTTTTTCTTCTTCACAGGTCCGGGAGATGTTGATCAGACGGCTTCTTAGGGTCAAATAAGACATGACAGACCTTATATAAGGCCTGTGACATCACATTTGACTGACAAATGATATATCCACCAATCTAATTGGTGGATGTACCATGTGATGGCTTCCATTTTATTTTTTGGCAGAAATGACATCATCTTAAGTGATTGGATAATAAAGGAACTATTGGATCTCAATATAAATGTAGAAAATATGCAGGGCCAAAGCTATGACAATGCTGCAAATATGCGGGGAAAGCATAATGGAGTTCAAAGACATGTTGAACATGAACCCACGTGCGTTTTATGTACCATGTAGTTCTCATTATTTGAACCTAGTGGTTAACAACACTGCCAAACCCAATATAGGTGCCATTTAATTTTTGGGCTTAATTCAACCGTTGTATAATTTCTTCCCCAGGTCCACCAACAGATAAATCATTCTTTTAAAATCCTTACCCAATTTAACACTAAAGAGAGTCTGTGAAACATGTTGGGAGCCTCGTATTGATGCAGTTAGACCAATTCGATACCACCTGGGAGCGCTCTATGTTGCATTAGTGTATATTAAAGAAGATGTGACATTTAAAAGTGAACATCATGGCCCCCAGAGTAGAGCTGTTGCGTACACTCTCGCAAAATGTATTTGTGACTATAAATTCATATGTTGTGTAATATTTTGGTATGACATATTAAGTACAATCAATCCAGTGAACAAGCAGTCTATAAACTATGACAAAAACAAGTCCAAAGACCAAATCTGGGGCTCCAAAAAACAATCCCAACAGTAGATTTTGGGCCCTGTTTGTTTAAATCAAAAACACTACAGTAATGTCCAAGCCTTTGTCTCATAAATAGAGAGGTATCCTTACCAACTCCACTTATAAATGGTGTAAATGATCAGTCTAGGGGTTTACAGTATATACATGTAGAAAAGATGGCGCCTAGCTGGTTCTGCTCTGTTATTGAGCTATCACAAATCAGCTGTAAATGTTCACATGGAATGGCACCTAGTTAACTTTTTAAATCAATAACTGTAGACTTGCTAGTCGGCCAATATCATAGACTCTATCCTCAATAATAACAAAGTTCATTACAAGCGACTCTACGGAAAAACTCTTCGCCAGGCCATTTTGGATGACACCAAAGGAGATTATGAAACCAAAGGGTGCATCAGTTCAATCCTGCTCCTGTGGGTTGCTGCAGGGCACCTTTTGGTGTGTTGTTCGCTAGGGAGATAGTACAAAGTGAAAAAAGTGCGATGCACAACCGGAACGAAAAAATAAATGAACTGGAGAGAGTGTACAGTAACTACACAATTTGCTTTTAATAACTCATCTAATCAAATGACCGGCAACAAAAGCGCGCGCACACAGAGGTTTTCAAACATCTCTATGGAGCTTGGTCCCACCCCCCGTTCGTGTCACGTGTCACTCACGCGCGGCGCGCTCACGGGACGATCGTGCACCACTCCCCAGCTGCGACACAACACCCGTAACAATGCCCACCTGTCTCCTGCGCTCTGCGTCCAATCACAGCTCCCGCGGGGCCACACCTCCGTTCCGCCTCTCACTTTCATTGCTCCATTCCTCCTATTTAATCTCTGCTTGCTCAGTTACACATTGCTGAGCATAGACCATAGTAGCCTTGTGTTCCTACATTCCTGCTTTGCCTTGCGCCTTGCCTCTCTTGCTTTCAGTTTGACCTCATGTGTACCGACACGGCTAGACTCTTGGACGCTCTCTGTATAACGACCCCAGCTTGCCCTCGACTACCTGCATCTCTCCATCCCTGACCACGGATATAGGACATTCTTTTAACCCACCAGCTCCAACCCTCGACCTCGGCACAACGGACATCTACCGTTACTGGCTCCTCCCCATGACCGCGGCAAGTATCTGGACTACCCTCTCTCTCCAACCCCGACCCGGCTACGCTGACAATCCAGGCGTGCCTCCACTGCTGTGGGTGCGCAGTTTCTACTTTCCCACCTCAGTACCGGGGGTCCGCCTTGTTCGTGGTGAGTGCAAGGGTCACAATTAGAGAGGGTTGGGGTTCTTACAATGCATCTGATCTCAGACGCGCTATTAGAGAGGGTTGGGATTCCTTACAATGCAGATTTCAGACGCGCTGTTAGAGAGGGTTGGGGCTCCTTACAATGTATTTGATCAATGCATTGTAAGGAACCCCAACCCTCTCTAGTGTGTATTTGTGAACTGTAAGGTGCTTGACTAATACACTGGAAGAATATCATTGTTTTCGATTAAAAATATCAAAGAATGTGTTACTTTAACGAGCGCTTTCTCTTTTTTTGAATCTCCAATATACTATTTGCCAAGTGGGACTGATGAAATCACCAAAAACTACTGTAGCAGGTCCCCTTTGGTTGTCAATACGTTACTTTGAAGTAGAAGGGAGAGACCTACTGAGGCCAATATACTAAGCATCGCAAACTGAGCGGGGGGAGGGGTGGAGGGTTTCGGCGCATGTCAAACTTCAATTGCACTCGTGTACTAAGTTCAAATTTCTCCATCTGCGCCCAGCCCCAAAATACTGTTTAGCGCACAGAAATGGATTGCACTTGGTGTATAAAAGTCAATGGTACATACTAATATCTATATAAATATATACAGTGTTCGACAAATCACCCAAAAATCTACTCGCCCAACCAAAAAATCTACTCGCCACCTAGTCCCGCCCCCAACCCCGCCCCTAGTCCCGCCCCCAACCCCGCCCCCAACCCCGCTTTAAAATAAAACATATGAATAAAATCCATTTAAATGACAAATATATTTATTGTATTACATTATACTACAATTAGCCCTTGTTACGTGTGTGTGTGTGTGTGTGTCTGTGTACAGTAAATGTCGATCTAGAAATAAAAGCCAGGTGTGAATGACTAGTTTCCTGCACCCCTTAATCAGTGTCTGGATGCCCCCGCTTCACAATATCTAAAGCAGAACCCCCATTCACCTGCGCTCCGGCGTCATGACGTCACGTTGCCCTAGTAACGTGACGTCACATGACCTCACAGCGTCATTTTGATGCCGCGTTGCCATGGCGACGCAGGAAGGAAGCCGCCGGAGCCTAGGTAAGTGAAGGTTTACAGAGGCCCTGCAGCTCCCCCGGCACTTAATTTAAGTGCCTTCGGGAAGCGCGCGGGGCCTCTGTAAACCCCACGCCCCCCAGACGGCAGTCTTGCGCCCCGCGTGGGGGTCGCGCCCCCCAGTTTGCGCACCGCTGTTCTAGAAATCCAATCGGATAAGGCTCTTTCTGCACGCTTTTGCACAACTCCCAGCTACTAGAATATCCCCCTGTGTCTATCCAAGAGGAGGTTTTAGTGTACTGACAAAAAACATCCCAAAATAAATTGTAATTAAGGCTGCGAGGTGTCACTGTATATAGAACATAGATCCAGTAGCACTCTCATTGTAAAAGACTCATCTCTATCCCCCCACAAATAAGCAGGGGGACCCATTCAAAGCCCATAATGTGTATGTCTGAAGCATTAAAGCAAAGTGCAGTGCTGTACCAAAGTAGTAGTTTAGTTTAGACTGCCCTTGAATGGAGTTGAACACTTCCCCAGTGCTGGAATTAGACATAAAAGGTCTATGCAGCAACATAGAGTAGTTGTGTTTAGACGCATGGCTCTATTTTTTGGAGCAGAGCCGCAGCATATATACTGTAAGAACAGTTTCTTACTTCTGACGCGGTATGTTAGACTTATGGCACTTCAGATATGGAGGATTGTTTTGGGCAAATAAAAGGTTAAAAAAAAGTATCAGAGAAATGCAACTTGTGACGCATCTCATTTTAATCTGTGCACCATGTAACTGCCCCCAACTCATCCTACTCACTCTCCCCAAGGTGCAAATTGGGGCAGAGACGCAGAATGTGATACATCTGATTATAATCTGTGCACCATGTAACTCCCCCCAACTCCTTCTACTGACTCTCCCCAAGGTGCAAGCTGGGGCAGAGACGCAGACTGTGATACATCTCATTATAATCTGTGTGCCATGTAACTCCTCCCCAACTCCTCCTACTGACCCTCCCCAAGGTGCATGCTGGGGCAGAGACGCAGACTGTGATACATCTCATTATAATCTGTGATACTTTATCTTGCCATGAAGTCAATGCATTTGAACCCAGTGATACAGTATGTTGATCCCACTGCTGTCAGTGGCACTGTCCATATGTGTACTTGTGTCACCCAATGTATGTAATACAATGTATCACAGTAGCTGTGATTTTTATGACTGCTACTCAAGTTAACCACTTCTCAACCACTTGAAATTAAATGTCAACAGTAGCTGATTTCTCTATTATGACATCACGAGACAGTATCATTGAGCCTCCTAGGAGATGCCAGCAGCAGTGTTCTGTAATGACATCATGGAATCGCCTTAGAGACTGAGATAAATACACAAATGTAAACTTGTTTGTGCGTGACTTGAATTAGTTCCCGAAGGAAACCGTTAGTTTTGTGGACATCTCAGAGATAGGAAAAGAGTGGCGCTGTACAGAGAGACTAATTATCTCCACCTTAACTCTGTATCATGGCAGGTAGGAAGCAACGTGACCTTTACATACCCAAAAAGAAATGGATAATATCTATATTTCTGAACTGTTTACTTTCACAATGTTTTATGGGGTACAGAACAGATAACATGACTCCTATCAATGGATGGGAGAAAGAAGACGGATGGGGTGGGGGGCGGGGGGGAGGGACGGAGGTAGACAACACCCAGGGGGGTTAGGTACCTGGCCTTAATTGGATAATATTTTTTTTTATAAATGTCAAAACTGATTTATTATAGATACATACACACATATTTGTTTTATTGTATTTACTTTTATATCTGGCTTGTAATTCAAAATCTTAAATGATTTGAACAGTAATGTATAGAAAAGAACACATGTACTGTATACATAAATGTCAAAGCGGCAAACGTCTATGGGATCTATGGGATAGTAAAAAAAGACACAGGAACCTTAGTGTATACAGTAGGATTAGTTATGTATAAGGCATGCTTTTTCCTTGCCCTAAGTTTAGGTCAATAACTATTGGACCAATTCTACACCGTGGGGTGTAATGTTCGACTACTTTCAGCCATATCCTTAAATTATTGTCTACAGCAGTGTTTTTCAACCACGGATCCTAGGAACCCTAGGATTCCCCGGGCATCCCTAAAGGGTTCGCTGTAATTTTTAGGTCATTTTAAAATTGTACTTAATACAGAAGAATTTACAGTACAATGCATCTTATCTCAAACGCGCTATTGGAGAGGGTTGGGGTTCCTTACAATGCATCTGATCTCAGACGCGCTATTAGAGAGGGTTGGGGCTCCTTACAATGCATCTGATCTCAGAAGCGCTATTAGAGAGGATTGGGGTTCCTCACACTTCATCTGATCTCAGACGCACTATTAGATAGGGTTGGGGTATATTACAATGCATCTCATCTTAGACTCGTTGTTAGAGAGGGTTGGGGTCCCTCAGAATTTCACATATGGTTCCTTAACCAAAAAAAGGTTGGAAACCACTACTCTACAGTAATACAAAGGCCCCAAAAAAGACAAAGCCACAAAACGAGGGCAGAATCTGCCACTTGATTTACAGATATAGCTGACCTGAGTGCTCCTCCAGATACCTCAATATACCAGACGTCTCAGAATACCACACCATAATATTACCACAAAATACTACAGTAGGAACAGGCAATTTTTATGTTTTTATTTTTATTTTTAAAGATCCAGTTCCGAAAGCTATGGTACATCTATATTTGTCATTGTGTTCATAGGTGGACATGAAAGCAGGTGATGGACTGCACAAGTTTTATATGCCAGTTGCCACTTTGTGTTGAAAACTACCTAGAAATAGTTTTCTGTCTGTGTTACATCCCAACACATCATATATGTATATGTATATGTATAAATATATATCTATATATATATTTATAGATTAAACCCCATATATTGAGCTAAAATGTACGGGTGCTCTGGTGTTTCAATACATAGCAATGCTATAGAAGGCAATCATGGAGCTTGCTTAAAAATGTATTTAAATATTGAAACTTCTGACCACTATTGATCAGAGTAGTGGTATGTAACATTGATAATCAAATAAATGTGTTTTCCCAGCAAGCCATTATCCCTGTTAGTGCTTGCTATTCATAACAAAACAAAGACCACCAAAAACTTTATTCAAAACCAGAACCAAAACCCCAAATATTTTAAAGGCAAAATAAAAATACCAAGCCAAGTGAGCATCTCTATGTATTTCATATGTATTTGATATCAAGAATATCTTTTAGCAGGTCTGTTAAAGCAGTCCTAACCCCCCAAAGTCAGGCTTTCAGGATATCCCAGCTTCAGCGGAGGTGGCTCAATCCGTCCCTGCTTCAGCACAGCTCGCTCAATCAGTCCCTGCTTCAGCACAGGTGACTCAATCAGAGGCTGATTGAGTGATTGGGCCACCTGTGCTAAAGCTGGAATATCCTGAAAAGTTGACCTATTGTGGGGGGTTTGATGACTGGAGTTGAGTCCCCGTGTGTTAAAGAAATGTGCCTTGATTGTGCTTTTCTGGCCCTTCACTTTTACCTTTCTTCCTTACAGATCAGTTTTTAAATTCCTCTGCTGTGAACCCTCCACCGACCTGCAGTGCTCCTGCAGTCACCACTGCTTACCCTTCATGGAGCAACAGCTTCCACCCAGTAGGGAGGAATACAGAAGTCTACAGACATGGGGCCCAAGGCATGATTTTGCAACAAGGGTCTGCAGGAACACCAATGTATCTACAGCAGATCCCACAGGCAACACGCGCTTACCCTCGTGTATCGGACATGAACGGAGGATTCTACCACACAGCTACAGGAGGATACACAGGATTTGCAGGACAGGTTAGGGGAGAAGCCACAACGCAGCCTGTTACTTTCCGTCCCAACACACATTTGGAAAGACGTGCTACAATAGGGCCTTGTATAATGGCCACCCAGTATGCACAACTTCAGCAGCCACCATTCATACCCCTTAGAGGAATGCAGACCTTACAAGGTGAGATATGGAGAATCTTTACTAATCATTGTTCAAAATCTTCTCCTTGACCGATACAATTACCTGTTATAAAGATCTTTAATTACGGTCATTCGCCACTGTAGTGTTACAAATATATAGAACTCTACAGTATGTAGTCCTCGCCAATACTGAAGGGATTAAGCATGTGTTTGCTTTTCTTCCTTTGTGTTATTATGTACAATGTGTTGGTATTTATGATAATTGATTATTTCTCCTTTTTGATTTTGTTACAGTGTGTCAGACCTCGCTTGGAGCCCAACATATTTCCCAGGCCAGTTTAATTACACAAGGAGCAGTTCAGCTTGCTGCTAATGAAAAAAGTGAACCACCTCTAATGTACCCAACTCAACCAGCTCGGAAGCTGAGCCACCTCTCAAAGTTACATATTGATGTGCAAAGCAACAAAGAGTTATATGTGCCAGTGTGGAAAAGGGGTGGGTTAAAAGATATGGCGAAGAGATCTTCAGAGGTGAAGGCCCCCTCACATATTGCTCAGAAGGTTCGTAATAACGTGCTGAGTTCAGTGAAGACTGAGTGTCCGTCAAAGTCTGAGGGGGTACCAAAGTGCTCCAAAGTGGAAACAAAGAAGAAAAAGATCCTTTATTCAGCTGCAAAGGATCAAGTCCCTCAAACTGCACTGCAAAAGAAGGTAAAACCAATGTCAAAGCCAGTAAATCATTCTTCTGCTCCTATACCAGGGAAGTCACCCCATGGCCCACAATCTGGTGACGAGGCTGTTCTGTTAAAAAAGATGAAACGTGTTTGTCTCTCAGGTGCCCACATTTCCAATAAGGTATCTGAAAAGATGCAGCAAAGCCGTGAAGGTACAATGGATGCAAAGACACCTGCTGTTACTCATATTAATCCTAAACTGAAGAAAACTCAGGAGATGGGGATCAAACGTAAAGATGCAAAGACTCCTGCAGTTACTCATAGTCCTGAGCGGAAGACACCTCAGGAGATGGGGATCAAACGTAAATATGCAAAAACTCCTGCAGTTACTCATAGTCCTGAGCGGAAGACACCTCAGGAGATGGGGATCAAACTTAAAAATGCAAAGACTCCTGCAGTTACTCATTGTCCTGAGCGGAAGACACCTCAGGAGATCGGGATCAAACGTAAATATGCAAAAACACCTGCTGTTACTCATAGTCCTGAGCGGAAGACACCTCAGGAGATGGGGATCAAATGTAAAGATGCAAAGTCTCCTGCAGTTACTCATAGTCCTGAGCGGAAGACACCTCAAGAGATGGGGATCAAACGTAAACAGAACAGCAATATTAAGCAGCTAGTGAAGAAAACAAAGAACCAGACCAGCGTTTTCAGTTTTGAGCAAGCGCTGGCTTGTGGTACTGATAATAACCCCAAAGCTCTCAAAAGAAAAAGTGCTAATCAGCCTGGAGTGAATTCAGAAGTTCTTGGGAAGGGCAAGAAGTCATTGGAACCTTCTGAACAAGGAAAGGTGAAAGCCCATCACAGCAACCTCAGCCTCCAAATGATTAACTCTGTTCAAGTATTTCACCCATTGGGTAAAAAAGCAGGTCCCACAGGTCCAGGGGCACCCGCAGAATCCATTACACTTGGAAATAAGCTTGGACCAATGCAAGGACGCCAAAGCCAGACTTCTGCTTCTCATGTTCAGTGGTCTCTTACTGATGCGATTAAAAGGTTCATGGCCAAAAAACAGGACAGTATTTCTGGAATTAAAGGTGTCGGTATTAATGCCAGGCCTAGGCTATTTAAAATACATGAGTACACAAGACCTGACATTAAAACCAGTGAAATCAAACAACATGGGGAAAACAAAGCTTCAGTTATAGAGAATCCCAAACACTTCCCAGTGATATCCATAGAACAGGAAGCTGCAGTAAGATGCATTGAAAAGGTCAGCCAAACCACTATCCCCATTCCAGCTCCTGGCATTAAAACCAGTGAAATCAAACAACGTGGGGAAAACAAAGCTTCAGTTATAGAGAATCCCAAACACTTCCCAGTGATATCCATAGAACGGAAAGCTGCAGTGACATGCATTAAAAAGGTCAGCCAGAGGACACGCCCCCCCCGATGGTGAATGGCAGCTTAGAGTGAGAGCTCCATTCCCCCCGGTGCATTATAGTGAAAAATAACAGTTAAAACGCTATCGTTTCCTTACTAAAGATAAGCGCAACATACATCAACCTACAAGGATGGCTTCTACCAAAGCGGTTCGCAGAAAAACGCAGCCAGTATCTACATATTTTCAAAGTAAAGGTACAGCTAAGGCCGGGACTCCTGATTCCCCTGTGCAGCTGCCAGCAGCAGACCCTGATATGGACACCCCCGCAGAGGAGCAGGATGACATGGCATTGATGCGGAGGAAAGACATGAAGGAGTTTTGCTCCAACATGCAAAAGTTCTTCAAGGCAGAGCTCTGGGCATTAAGGAAAGATGTGGATGCCCTGGGGGAGCGTACCGATACCCTGGAGTCTAGGGCAGAAGAGAACACCAGCGCCATATCCCAGACACAAACGCAAGTGTCCACCCTTAAAGATCAAATCAGAATCCTGGAAGACAAGATAGAGGACGGGGAGAACCGCGATCGACGCTGCAATGTCCGCCTGCGCGGGGTGCCAGAATCGGTCACAGACCCGGAGGACTTCGCCACTAAGTGGCTGGAGCATCTGTTCCCAGATCTGACAGAAAGGGACTTAATGCTGGACAGGTGCCATAGGGCACTCAGAGGAAGACCGCAGCAGGGAGACCCCCCCAGAGACATCATTATGCGTTTCCACTGCTACCGGACAAAAGAACAAACATGCAGAATCGCCAGAGAGATGAAAACAGTGGAGTTTGAACGCATCAAATTCCAAGTATATCAAGATCTGTCCCCCGCTACCCTGGCAAAAAGAAAGGCAATGACCCCCATAACCAGAGCGCTCCGGGACAAAGAGGTGCGCTACAGGTGGTTGTTCCCATGTGCAGTTCTGGTTGTGAAAAACGGTGTTGCACACACACTAAAACATGTGGAAGATGGAGAGGGATTCCTTCGTAGGGTCCTGGGCTCCCCGCAAAGCCCCCCTCACCTGGTAGCTGCTGAAGATGGCGCCCCCTCAACCTCATGGCGCGCAGCTGGGAGCTCACGATCCGCAGCTGGAGTTGTGGAGGATTCGCCGAGCACCACATAAACTCTGCTCTACCACCCCGATAAATAACTACATTCTCCCCCAAACTCCCCAGCAGGATCCTCTAGATGGCCCTACCCAAGGGATGCTTGTCCGGGAGCCCCCATCGACCCCCCAACGGGGATCAACAAACCTTTTAGCCCCCACAGATCTACTCACTTTTTTCGCGGGGCAGCCATCTTCTCCTGCCCCTACCCCGAGGCGAGCGGGAGCAGCCCAGTTCTTCGCGGGCTGCCTCAGTGACGTCACTGGCTCCCGTGAGACTAGAACCAGGACGCATGTGTAGAGGGACGCAGGGGCGACGGCACTGGTCGATGACGTAGCCGAACCCCTAGATGGCGCCACAGGACTATTCCAGCATCCGAACCCCCCCTCTGGGACCCAGATATGCCCCCGAAACGGCGAGACCCAGCAACTGGACACACCGGGCAGTGCACCCGGCGATGGGACACGTCCAGGGACAAAAGAGGCGGTATGGTGACGTCAGGGAGGGCGGGATAATGACGTCAGGGTGGACCGGAGCACAAGAAGAGATGGGACCCGCAGCAAGGGAGCCCTTCCGGGCCGGTCCCGGTCCCCTTTGGCTGCGCAGCGGACTGCACGCGGTGACGCATCGGCCACTGGGGGATACAGGAGATCTGTGTCCCGGCACGTCGCATGGTGTAGCTGAGGACCGGGAGGGGGGGGGAGGGGAGTGTGGAGGGGCGAGGTAACGCGGATGCCTATCTGTATGTGTCTGGGTGTCTGGATGCCTGTGTGTGTGTGCGTGAGTGCCTGCCTCTGTCTGTGTGTGTGCATGTGTATGTGTATAGGTATGAATGACTGCTTGCCTATGTGGGTGTGGGTGTGTTTGGGTGAGGGTGCATGAGAGTGCCTGTGTATGTGTGCCTGTGTGCATGAGTGCCTGCCTCTGTCTGTGTGTATGCATGTGTATATGTATGAGTGACTGCTTGCCTATGTGTGTGTGGATGGGTGTGTGTGAGAGTACCTGTGTGTGAGTGAGAGTGCCTGGGGGTGTGTGAGAGTGCCTGCATGTATGTGTGTAAGAGTGCCTGCGTGTGTGAACAAGCGCTTGCGTGTGTGAATGAGCGCCTGCGTATGTGTATGAACGCCTGCGTGTGTGAATGAGTATGTGTGTTGCTTGGGATCAGCAACTCCAGCCCGAGCCCATGGTGGGAGAAGAGGGGGAGAATAACGGGTCCCCCTGCTCAGGCCACGCCCCCCCCCCCCCCGCCGCTCAAGCCTCCTGCTCCCGACCACCTCCCGCTCCGGCTCCCGTTCCCTACAGACCGCATATCGCGGTCGGTGAATGTCAGCGCCCCGCCTGTCGGCAGTGCGGGAGCGCTGACAGAGGGAGCGGGACCTTAGAGTGTTGAGGGAGTGGGCTGGTGGGCGGGGGACGGGAGGTGTAAATACATGTCTGGGCCATCCGAGGGTTGGGGAATCGGTGGTTGCCTCCCGCTTAACCCCACAGGGGAACATGGAACACCATAGGGAGATAGGACTAATGTCATCGTCATGTGCGCTAGTGGCCCTTCCGCCATCTTGGATGCCGCTATGTGGTTACAATGCATGCAGACCACCCGCACATTAAACGCTCACCACCCACACATTAAAACACAGAGGCACCTAAAGAGGGAGAGTCCGGCACCCTACCATATAGAGAGTAGGCATTCACACATGTGAGGACAATGAAAACTAGGTAGCTGGTCCTCTGGGCTCATCACCACCAAAAGTGATCGAGATTGGTGCTACGAGGACCACCCCTACAACCTACACGCACATAGAGGGCAAAAACAGGAGAAGCAGGGAGAGGTGGAATTAGGGGAGAAACTCAGTAGGTAGATGTTATGTGATTGAGAGTTTTTTATTGCTAAAGTTATAAGTTATACTGTTATTTAACTGTTGTCTGTTTAAAGGAGATGCGCCGGCAGGACAGTCCCCTGATCGGCGTGTATGTGTCCCCCGCTACGATCCCTACAGAATAGGGGTCGCAAACAAGTCCCAGGGAAGCCAGGACCCAGCAGGCAGGGGAGATCCCGTCGTCAGTCTGGGCCAAAGGACCCATCCCTTGGGCGCAAGGGCCACCCCCGGGGGCTCCCGGAGTGGGCTCTTGTCTTCATGTTCCTATTTGTTTTTTGTACATTAGAGTATTTGTTGTCTTGTGTCGTGAACCCAACCCCCTTTGTGTTGACCCTCATGTGCTCCTCCCAGTCCCCCCCTCCCCTCCCCCTCCCTCCCCGCTGCCTCCCACTCCCTCCTTACCCTACCCTCAAATACGTACCTTCGAATATGCGTCCTGAAGGAAGTGAACGTCCGGCCCAACACATGGATTTCACAGGTAAGTCAAGCAACATAATGATGCGCGTAGCCACACACAGCAATAAATGGCGTTGACTTTTATATCTCACAATGTGCAGGGCTTTAACAACCCCACTAAACGCAAGCTAGCCTTCACAGATTATAAAAGAAAACATGCAGATGTGTTGCTCCTACAGGAGACACATTTCAGCAAAACCAATACCCCCAAATACCTTGATAAAGACTTCTCCCAGGTTTTTTCGGCCTCTGCTGAAGTCAAAAAGCGTGGAGTTGCCATCCTATTCCGTAATAGCATTCCTTTCGAAGGCCTTATAACCAAACGGGATAAAGATGGCAGGTATATTATAATAGTTGGAACTATTAGGGGACAGAAGATCACAATCGCTTGTATATATGCCCCCTGCGAAAAGAGTGCAATCTTCTTCGAAAAATTCTTTAGAACCCTAAACTTGGTTGCGCAGGGAAGCGTGGTCTTAGCAGGAGACTTTAATATGGTCCTACAACCTCACATGGACAGATCAGGTGGAGTTACCCTACACAATAAAGGAGCAGGTATATCCCTACGCAGAGGTCTCAAATGTAACCAACTAATAGACATATGGAGAGAGCTACATCCAGCAGATAGAAATTACACATTCTTCTCGCACCCACATAGCTCATACAGTAGGATCGATTACTTCGCTGTGTCCTGCCACCTGGTCCCCAAGGTCACCCAAGCGGAGATCCATGATATTTCATGGTCTGACCACGCACCCATAGAGCTCCGGTGCAACAATATTCAAACAGGTAGACCAGGAACGAACTGGAAGCTAAATGAATCCATTCTAAAAATTCCAGAGATCTGTGATACTGTGGGTAATGAGATAGACCAGTTTTTCAAGGTAAATGCCGGCTCTGTCTCCTCACATCTGGTCCTCTGGGAGGCGCATAAAGCGACTCTCCGAGGTACCCTCATAAATATCACAGCTAGACGAAAAAAAGAGAGAGAGGCAAAAATTGTCACGCTCCAAACTAAATTACAAGCTCTCTCCACCAAGCATAAAAAGAAACTAGATCCGCAAACCCTACAAGAGGTAAAAGACACTAAAATTGAATTAAACATGATATTGACCTCCAGGGCTGATAATTCATTGAGTTGGTCAAAGAGGAAATTTTACGAAAAAGCAAACAGGCCGGATACGATGCTGGCCCGCATGCTGAAAGACAGGCAATCTAAATACAACATCCAAGCTTTACGCTTAAAATCTGGTACCCCTACTTCCAACCCCCAAAAGATAGTAGATGAATTTGGCTCCTTCTATGAGACGCTCTATAATGGTGAGAAAGTGGCACACAATCCTAACACGAGCAGTAAGCTAAGAGATTTCCTGGCTAGCTCCAATCTGGTGAGATTGACAGAATCAGACAAAGCCGGCCTAAATGCCGACTTCACACATGAGGAGTTGACACAGGCCATTACGGAACTTAAACCTTCAAAGGCACCGGGGCCAGATGGCTTCTCAGGGTTATACTACAAGAAATTTATCAAGTTGCTTGCCCCACGGTTGCTCCAAGTATTCAACGCTATTTTAGCGGGAGCCCCCATCCCCAAAGAGATGTTACAGGCGTCTATATCAATCATTCCTAAGCCAGGGAAAGACCCACTAGATTGCAAAAGTTATAGGCCCATATCACTAATCAATACGGATATCAAGCTGTATGCTAAGTTGCTGGCCAATAGAATATGTCTTATCCTACCCAGACTTATACATCCAGATCAGGTCGGATTTATCAAGGGCAGACAAGCCGCAGATAATACCCGTCGATTTATAGATCTGATAGATTTGGCCACTAATGACACTGCTCAAAGTATGTTGTTAAGTCTGGACGCCGAAAAGGCTTTCGATAGGATAGACTGGCCCTACCTGAAGGAGACGCTTGCGGCATTTGGCTTTGGAGATCGGGTGAGTGACGCGATTTTATCGCTGTACTCTAACCCCACCGCCAGGGTTGTGCATCAAGGCTACCCCTCTCGGCCCTTCCAAATTAAGAGTGGTACGAGACAGGGTTGCCCATTATCACCCCTCCTATTTGCCCTCTGTATCGAACCACTGGCGGCGCAAATCAGAGGAAACCCTGACATCTCAGGGTTAAACGCATACTCCCAAACCCATAAAGCGGCCCTGTACGCAGATGACATCCTCTTGATGATCACTAAACCCCTCACCTCACTACCGAACCTATTTGACCTGCTGAACCGGTTTTCTAAAATTTCCGGCTTCAAAATCAATCAGTCCAAATCTGAGGCTCTCAATGTCAATCTCCCCAGACACATAGAAAAATTATTAAAACTAAACTTTAAATTTCACTGGCAACACAAATCTATAAAATATCTGGGTGTCCACATCACCAGAAACGTCAAAGAAATATACGACGCAAATTACCCCAACCTAATCCGGACCCTAAAATCAGACCTACAAAAGTGGACATCTAAAAGGATCTCCTGGATAGGAAGAATCCATAGTGTTAAAATGAACTTACTCCCCCGTATCTTATATCTCTTCCAAACTCTCTCAGTGCCACTCAGATTGAAGGACCTGCACTCACTTCAATCCGACATCTCCAAGTTTATATGGGGAGGTAAAAAACCAAGAGTCAACAAAATCAATATGAAAAGGCCGGTCTTGGCTGGGGGCCTAGCGGTACCCTGCCTGTTATCATATTACAAAGCGGCACAGTTGAGCCAAATTATACAATGGCAGTCGGACCCGAGATCCAAGAGATGGGTCGAATTAGAGAGCGCAGCATGTGAACCTATAGAATTAAGTAATCTAATCTGGCTCCCCAAAACAGTGCGAAAAGGCGCTAATACACCGCTATCCTCAATGACCAACTCATTGTCAATCTGGGAGGCCGCAAAATTTAAACATTCCCTCACAACGACACGCTCTATGATGTCACCCCTGTGGAACAATTCCGAGTTCGTGCCAGGCCTATCGGTAGGCAATATATCAATTTGGAAAAAGAAAGGTTATAATCGGATTAAAGATCTGGAAGGCCATGACAGAAAAATTAAGACGTTTGATCACGTCAGATTAGAAAAAGAGATCCCCCACTCAGAATTCTTTAGATACCTCCAGATCAGGGCGTTCTACAACAAATTTGCCCCGTACCCACCATTGACATCCTTCGAAAAGCTCTGTCTGGCAGAGACCGACACAAAGGGACTTACCTCGCGGCTATACAGCGAGGTGATCAGTTCTAGTGAACAAGCCCATGAGATACCCTCATTTAGATCACGATGGGAAGCAGACATCGGGGAATGTCTGGAAGACGAGGACTGGAGTGCTATTTTTCTAGCCACAGCAAAATGTTCCATATGTACCACCCTCAAGGAGAACGCATATAAGGTCCTGATGCGATGGTACCTTACCCCACTAAAATTATCAAGGTTCGTGCCGGGATCCTCCCCGATGTGCCCACGCCAATGTGGAGGATCAGCAGACCTGCTACATATGCTGTGGTCTTGCCCGCGGATCTCCTCATTTTGGGAGACAATTAGACTTTGGATACAGAGACTGTTTGATCTCACTATTCCCCCAGACCCGTGGCTGTTTCTCTTGAACAGACCACTAGCGGGTCTCTCTAAAGCTCACAATAAACTTATTGCTCACTTTGCAATTGCAACGCGGTGTGAGATCGCAGCACTATGGAAAAGCTCAGACATACCAACCATCCCAAAAATTCGGAATCGTATTTGGTTTATCTGCCAGATGGAAAAGTTAACGAGTCTGGTTAACGACACTGGCGACAATTATCTAAAAGTCTGGACGCCTTGGTTGGCACAGACAGATATCCCGGGGATAGAAAGGACATCAATCTGGCTATGATAGTTTTCAGGTCCGTTCTCCTTGAGAGAGGTGTACTACACCCATGCTCTGCATCGGATGACCACATTCCAGCCAGGCAACACACCTAGAGAGGCCGCATAACAACTCTAAGACACACTCACGATCACTAACACCCACCCCTACCCCCATACTTCCAACCCCCTCTTCCCCCCCCCCCTTTTTTTTTTCTTCCTCTTGGTTCAATGTTTGTCTACCGGTTTGTCCGTCCGTCTGGTTGATTGTTTGTCGGTCTCCACGTTTGTTTGTCTACCCATGTAGTTGTCTATCTGTCTATGTATACGTCGTCTGGATGAGTAGGGTGTCAGACGGTTAGCCGATTGGGAAGTTATTGACTAGGGGACAGAGAATGTACACCTGATCCCCCCCGATTAGAAGGGGGGTATGACACCGTAATATGGACTCTGACTGCAAGCCATGTCTTGATACCCCTTTAAGCTCACCAATCTGACCACAAGTTGAAGTTTTATTCCACTGATATTAGTAGAGTTATATTTCCGGATACAAGGAGAATCACCATGACATAATGTATCGTGTAATGTATTGTACTGTATACTATTATAAACCAATAAAATTAAGTTACAAAAAAAAAAAAAAGGTCAGCCAAACCACTATCCCCATTCAAGCTCCTTTCAACCAGAAGCACCAGCTTTCTAACCTGCAGCTTCCTATCAATGTACCCAGCAGAGTGGACAACTTCACTCCATCCTTCTGTCAACAGCCTCTCCAAGAGCTTGAGGTTTCCATACCTATTCCACCAGAACAGAGAGAGGAGAGAGAGGCTATGAAAAGGAAATCACAACTGGAGAGGGAGTAAGCCTGTCAACATACCTCCAAGGGGAGGCTACAGTGCTTTGTTCAGAGGCAGAAGGATCATAACATCTCTAAACGTTACGGATACCCACCATCCAGACTTATTTCCCCCATGAGATACTTAAGCCCTAAAAAAACAAAAAAAAACCCTGACTAATCTGTAACTGATGCCAAGCTCTGTGACTATCTGTAAATAAGATTTATATTTATAAGTCAGTTTGTAACATATTTTACTAAGAATATATTTAAAACTCTTCAATAAAATGTATCTATTTTCAATTGAACTGTTTATTTACTAAAGAAACTATTTACAAATGCCAAGGGTTATTGAAATTCTGCAAATTAACTTTAGATTACCCTCTTGATGATACGAGAGAGAGAGAGAGAGAGAGAGAGAGAGAGAGAGAGAGAGAGAGAGAGAGAGAGAGAGAGAGAGAGAGAGAGAGAGAGAGAGAGAGAGAGATAAGTAAGTCGGACCCCACTTATGAGAGAGAAACAGATAAATATTTAACTATATGCTTTGTCATGTTGTATGTTGTATGTATGTATGTACTGTATGTCTTTATTTATATAGCGCCATTTATGTAGAAAGCGCTTCACCGCAGTAATACACGTGACAATCATATAAATAATACAAATAACAGATCATGGGAATAAGTGCTTCAGACATAAAAGTAACATTTAGGAAAAGGAGTCCCTGCTCTGAAGAGCTTACAATCTAATTGGTAGGTAGAACATACAGAGACAGTAGGACGGCGTTCTGGTAAGTGCGTCTGCAATGGGCCAAGCTTTTTGTATGCGGTCTATAGTATCAGCCTCGGAGCTACTCACATGCTTCTTTAAGCAGATGTGTTAGAATGTGGGTCTTAAAGGTGGATAGAGAAGGTGCTAGTCGGGTATTGATGGGAAGGGCACTCCAGAGGTGAGGGCAGTCAGTGAGAAAGGTTTAAGGCGAGAGAGGGCTTTAGATACAAAAGGGGTAGATAGAAGACATCATTGGGCGGATCGCAAGAGTCGGGATGGTGCATAGCGAGAAATTAGAGCTGAGCTGTAAGGAGGGGCAGAAGAGTGTAAAGCTTTAAAAGTGAGGAGGAGAATTGAGTGTGAGATACGGGATTTGATAGGAAGCCAGGAGAGGGATTTCAGCAGGGGAGACGCTGAGACAGATTTAGGAAAGAGTAGAGTGATTCTGGCAGCAGCGTTTAGGATAGATTGTAGGGGAGACAGGTGAGAGGCAGTAAGACCGGACAGCAGAAGGTTCCAGTATTTGAGATGGTAGAGAATGAGGGTCTGTGTCAGAGTTTTAGCTGTCGAGCAACAGTGGAAGGGCGTATCTTGCGGAAGAAAAAACGACAGGTTTAGCTACCTTTTGAATGTGAGAGAGGAGTCTGTGACCCCCAGGGCAGCGTGCTTGGGCTACTGCATGTATAGTAGTTCTTCCAACAGTAATGTGGAAGGTGGTAGTAGGGCCAGGTTTGGCATGAAATATAAGGAGTTCTGTTTTTGACATGTTAAATTTAAGTCGGCGGAGGATCATGTTGCATTGGGCTTCTCTTCCTTGTGTTTATACTGTACAATGTCACATACCCAGTAGCACTCCTTAAGACAAATATATATGGTGAGGTGGGTCTGGGGTTGAGTTTACATGGGTTTGTGTGCGCAGATTTAAATTGTTTGGAGGTCTGTGACTCCTCCCCGTTTCCAAACTTACTCTGCCCACCTTTAAAGCAGCAGTCCAAGCTGTCGTTTAAAAAAAAAAAATCCCTTTGATATGTGCATCAATACAATCCACACATTGATAAGTAATTAGCTAAGTTGCGATTGATCGGTGAAGATTCGGCTCGGGGGTTGACTAAATGGTTGCCAGTGCAGCAGAAGAGGACCAAAAATGCAAAGTTCTCTGGGGTGATCATGTGACCAGGCAGTCACTGGATACAATTGAGTTTTGCACAGCTAGGGAGAGGGCAGTGTTCAAAAAAAGGGGGGGGGGGGTTGCCAGAGCCTGTTTCAAAATAGGAAGGGGATGTGACTTTGTAAATGGTTGCTATAGAAACAAAAAATGATTGTTACATTATGATACATTAAAATTTTAATTCAGAGTTGTTTAAAAAAAAGTACTACTACTAGCAGCATTATACTAAAAAATAATACAGATGCACAGTAATACCCTCTATAGATATACCAAGAATTGTTAAGTGTGAGTGTGTGTGTGAGTTTATGACATGTGGAAGGAAGGTGGAGGGGTGAGAGTCATGGCGAGGGGAGGGGGGTGAAGGAGAGACATGGTGAGGGGAGGGGGGTGAAAGAGACATGGCGAGGGGAGGAGGGTGAAAGAGAGACATAGGTAGGGGGTGATATAGAGACATGGGAATGGGTTTAAAAGAGAGACATGGGGAGGGGTGAAAGAGACATGGGGAGTGGGTGAAAGAGACATGGGGAGTGGGTGAAAGAGACATGGGGAGTGGGTGAAAGAGTCATGGGGAGCGGCGGTGAAGAGACATGGGAACAGGGGTAAAGAGACATGGGGAGCAGGGGTGAAGAGACATGGGAGCAGGGGTGAAGAGACATTGGGAGGGGAGGGTGAAAGAGACATGGGGAGGTGATCGAGAGACATTTAGAGGGGGGGTGATAGAGAGACATTTGGAGGGGGGGGATGATAGAGAAACACGGGGAGGGGGTGCAAGAGACATAGAGAGGGGGGTGAAAGAGAGCCATGGGGTGGGGCGTGAAAAAGAGACATGGGGAGAGGGGTGAAAGAGACATGGGGAGGGAGGCGATAGAGAGACATGGGGGGATGAAAGAGACATGGGGAGGGGGGGTGAAAGAAAGCCATGGGGAGGGTGGGTCCATGATCCTCAGTTGCTGGAAGAGTGGGCCCGGGTGAGTAGTTTTTTCTTCTTCACAGGTCCGGGAGATGTTGATCAGACGGCTTCTTAGGGTCAAATAAGACATGACAGACCTTATATAAGGCCTGTGACATCACATTTGACTGACAAATGATATATCCACCAATCTAATTGGTGGATGTACCATGTGATGGCTTCCATTTTATTTTTTGGCAGAAATGACATCATCTTAAGTGATTGGATAATAAAGGAACTATTGGATCTCAATATAAATGTAGAAAATATGCAGGGCCAAAGCTATGACAATGCTGCAAATATGCGGGGAAAGCATAATGGAGTTCAAAGACATGTTGAACATGAACCCACGTGCGTTTTATGTACCATGTAGTTCTCATTATTTGAACCTAGTGGTTAACAACACTGCCAAACCCAATATAGGTGCCATTTAATTTTTGGGCTTAATTCAACCGTTGTATAATTTCTTCCCCAGGTCCACCAACAGATAGATCATTCTTTTAAAATCCTTACCCAATTTAACACTAAAGAGAGTCTGTGAAACATGTTGGGAGCCTCGTATTGATGCAGTTAGACCAATTCGATACCACCTGGGAGCGCTCTATGTTGCATTAGTGTATATTAAAGAAGATGTGACATTTAAAAGTGAACATCATGGCCCCCAGAGTAGAGCTGTTGCGTACACTCTCGCAAAATGTATTTGTGACTATAAATTCATATGTTGTGTAATATTTTGGTATGACATATTAAGTACAATCAATCCAGTGAACAAGCAGTCTATAAACTATGACAAAAACAAGTCCAAAGACCAAATCTGGGGCTCCAAAAAACAATCCCAACAGTAGATTTTGGGCCCTGTTTGTTTAAATCAAAAACACTACAGTAATGTCCAAGCCTTTGTCTCATAAATAGAGAGGTATCCTTACCAACTCCACTTATAAATGGTGTAAATGATCAGTCTAGGGGTTTACAGTATATACATGTAGAAAAGATGGCGCCTAGCTGGTTCTGCTCTGTTATTGAGCTATCACAAATCAGCTGTAAATGTTCACATGGAATGGCACCTAGTTAACTTTTTAAATCAATAACTGTAGACTTGCTAGTCGGCCAATATCATAGACTCTATCCTCAATAATAACAAAGTTCATTACAAGCGACTCTACGGAAAAACTCTTCGCCAGGCCATTTTGGATGACACCAAAGGAGATTATGAAACCAAAGGGTGCATCAGTTCAATCCTGCTCCTGTGGGTTGCTGCAGGGCACCTTTTGGTGTGTTGTTCGCTAGGGAGATAGTACAAAGTGAAAAATGTGCGATGCACAACCGGAACGAAAAAATAAATGAACTGGAGAGAGTGTACAGTAACTACACAATTTGCTTTTAATAACTCATCTAATCAAATGACCGGCAACAAAAGCGCGCGCACACAGAGGTTTTCAAACATCTCTATGGAGCTTGGTCCCACCCCCCGTTCGTGTCACGTGTCACTCACGCGCGGCGCGCTCACGGGACGATCGTGCACCACTCCCCAGCTGCGACACAACACCCGTAACAATGCCCACCTGTCTCCTGCGCTCTGCGTCCAATCACAGCTCCCGCGGGGCCACACCTCCGTTCCGCCTCTCACTTTCATTGCTCCAGTCCTCCTATTTAATCTCTGCTTGCTCAGTTACACATTGCTGAGCATAGACCATAGTAGCCTTGTGTTCCTACATTCCTGCTTTGCCTTGCGCCTTGCCTCTCTTGCTTTCAGTTTGACCTCATGTGTACCGACACGGCTAGACTCTTGGACGCTCTCTGTATAACGACCCCAGCTTGCCCTCGACTACCTGCATCTCTCCATCCCTGACCACGGATATAGGACATTCTTTTAACCCACCAGCTCCAACCCTCGACCTCGGCACAACGGACATCTACCGTTACTGGCTCCTCCCCATGACCGCGGCAAGTATCTGGACTACCCTCTCTCTCCAACCCCGACCCGGCTACGCTGACAATCCAGGCGTGCCTCCACTGCTGTGGGTGCGCAGTTTCTACTTTCCCACCTCAGTACCGGGGGTCCGCCTTGTTCGTGGTGAGTGCAAGGGTCACAATTAGAGAGGGTTGGGGTTCCTTACAATGCATCTGATCTCAGACGCGCTATTAGAGAGGGTTGGGGCTCCTTTGAATGCATCTGATCTCAGACGCGCTATTAGAGAAAGTTGGGATTCCTTACAATGCAGATTTCAGACGCGCTGTTAGAGAGGGTTGGGGCTCCTTACAATGTATTTGATCAATGCATTGTAAGGAACCCCAACCCTCTCTAGTGTGTATTTGTGAACTGTAAGGTGCTTGACTAATACACTGGAAGAATATCATTGTTTTCGATTAAAAATATCAAAGAATGTGTTACTTTAACGAGCGCTTTCTCTTTTTTTGAATCTCCAATATACTATTTGCCAAGTGGGACTGATGAAATCACCAAAAACTACTGTAGCAGGTCCCCTTTGGTTGTCAATACGTTACTTTGAAGTGGAAGGGAGAGACCTACTGAGGCCAATATACTAAGCATCGCAAACTGAGCGGGGGGAGGGGTGGAGGGTTTCGGCGCATGTCAAACTTCAATTGCACTCGTGTACTAAGTTCAAATTTCTCCATCTGCGCCCAGCCCCAAAATACTGTTTAGCGCACAGAAATGGATTGCACTTGGTGTATAAAAGTCAATGGTACATACTAATATCTATATAAATATATACAGTGTTTGACAAATCACCCAAAAATCTACTCGCCCAACCAAAAAATCTACTCGCCACCTAGTCCCGCCCCCAACCCCGCCCCTAGTCCCGCCCCCAACCCCGCCCCCAACCCCGCTTTAAAATAAAACATATGAATAAAATCCATTTAAATGACAAATATATTTATTGTATTACATTATACTACAATTAGCCCTTGTTACGTGTGTGTGTGTGTGTGTGTGTGTGTGTGTGTCTGTGTAAATGTCGATCTAGAAATAAAAGCCAGGTGTGAATGACTAGTTTCCTGCACCCCTTAATCAGTGTCTGGATGCCCCCGCTTCACAATATCTAAAGCAGAACCCCCATTCACCTGCGCTCCGGCGTCATGACGTCACGTTGCCCTAGTAACGTGACGTCACATGACCTCACAGCGTCATTTTGATGCCGCGTTGCCATGGCGACGCAGGAAGGAAGCCGCCGGAGCCTAGGTAAGTGAAGGTTTACAGAGGCCCTGCAGCTCCCCCGGCACTTAATTTAAGTGCCTTCGGGAAGCGCGCGGGGCCTCTGTAAACCCCACGCCCCCCAGACGGCAGTCTTGCGCCCCGCGTGGGGGTCGCGCCCCCCAGTTTGCGCACCGCTGTTCTAGAAATCCAATCGGATAAGGCTCTTTCTGCACGCTTTTGCACAACTCCCAGCTACTAGAATATCCCCCTGTGTCTATCCAAGAGGAGGTTTTAGTGTACTGACAAAAAACATCCCAAAATAAATTGTAATTAAGGCTGCGAGGTGTCACTGTATATAGAACATAGATCCAGTAGCACTCTCATTGTAAAAGACTCATCTCTATCCCCCCACAAATAAGCAGGGGGACCCATTCAAAGCCCATAATGTGTATGTCTGAAGCATTAAAGCAAAGTGCAGTGCTGTACCAAAGTAGTAGTTTAGTTTAGACTGCCCTTGAATGGAGTTGAACACTTCCCCAGTGCTGGAATTAGACATAAAAGGTCTATGCAGCAACATAGAGTAGTTGTGTTTAGACGCATGGCTCTATTTTTTGGAGCAGAGCCGCAGCATATATACTGTAAGAACAGTTTCTTACTTCTGACGCGGTATGTTAGACTTATGGCACTTCAGATATGGAGGATTGTTTTGGGCAAATAAAAGGTTAAAAAAAAGTATCAGAGAAATGCAACTTGTGACGCATCTCATTTTAATCTGTGCACCATGTAACTGCCCCCAACTCATCCTACTCACTCTCCCCAAGGTGCAAATTGGGGCAGAGACGCAGAATGTGATACATCTGATTATAATCTGTGCACCATGTAACTCCCCCCAACTCCTTCTACTGACTCTCCCCAAGGTGCAAGCTGGGGCAGAGACGCAGACTGTGATACATCTCATTATAATCTGTGTGCCATGTAACTCCTCCCCAACTCCTCCTACTGACTCTCCCCAAGGTGCATGCTGGGGCAGAGACGCAGACTGTGATACATCTCATTATAATCTGTGATACTTTATCTTGCCATGAAGTCAATGCATTTGAACCCAGTGATACAGTATGTTGATCCCACTGCTGTCAGTGGCACTGTCCATATGTGTACTTGTGTCACCCAATGTATGTAATACAATGTATCACAGTAGCTGTGATTTTTATGACTGCTACTCAAGTTAACCACTTCTCAACCACTTGAAATTAAATGTCAACAGTAGCTGATTTCTCTATTATGACATCACGAGACAGTATCATTGAGCCTCCTAGGAGATGCCAGCAGCAGTGTTCTGTAATGACATCATGGAATCGCCTTAGAGACTGAGATAAATACACAAATGTAAACTTGTTTGTGCGTGACTTGAATTAGTTCCCGAAGGAAACCGTTAGTTTTGTGGACATCTCAGAGATAGGAAAAGAGTGGCGCTGTACAGAGAGACTAATTATCTCCACCTTAACTCTGTATCATGGCAGGTAGGAAGCAACGTGACCTTTACATACCCAAAAAGAAATGGATAATATCTATATTTCTGAACTGTTTACTTTCACAATGTTTTATGGGGTACAGAACAGATAACATGACTCCTATCAATGGATGGGAGAAAGAAGACGGATGGGGTGGGGGGCGGGGAAGAGGGACGGAGGTAGACAACACCCAGGGGGGTTAGGTACCTGGCCTTAATTGGATAATATTTCTTTTTATAAATGTCAAAACTGATTTATTATAGATACATACACACATATTTGTTTTATTGTATTTACTTTTATATCTGGCTTGTAATTCAAAATCTTAAATGATTTGAACAGTAATGTATAGAAAAGAACACATGTACTGTATACATAAATGTCAAAGCGGCAAACGTCTATGGGATCTACTGTATGGGATAGTAAAAAAAGACACAGGAACCTTAGTGTATACAGTAGGATTAGTTATGTATAAGGCATGCTTTTTCCTTGCCCTAAGTTTAGGTCAATAACTATTGGACCAATTCTACACCGTGGGGTGTAATGTTCGACTACTTTCAGCCATATCCTTAAATTATTGTCTACAGCAGTGTTTTTCAACCACGGATCCTAGGAACCCTAGGATTCCCCGGGCATCCCTAAAGGGTTCGCTGTAATTTTTAGGTCATTTTAAAATTGTACTTAATACAGAAGAATTTACAGTACAATGCATCTTATCTCAAACGCGCTATTGGAGAGGGTTGGGGTTCCTTACAATGCATCTGATCTCAGACGCGCTATTAGAGAGGGTTGGGGCTCCTTACAATGCATCTGATCTCAGAAGCGCTATTAGAGAGGATTGGGGTTCCTCACACTTCATCTGATCTCAGACGCACTATTAGATAGGGTTGGGGTATATTACAATGCATCTCATCTTAGACTCGTTGTTAGAGAGGGTTGGGGTCCCTCAGAATTTCACATATGGTTCCTTAACCAAAAAAAGGTTGGAAACCACTACTCTACAGTAATACAAAGGCCCCAAAAAAGACAAAGCCACAAAACGAGGGCAGAATCTGCCACTTGATTTACAGATATAGCTGACCTGAGTGCTCCTCCAGATACCTCAATATACCAGACGTCTCAGAATACCACACCATAATATTACCACAAAATACTACAGTAGGAACAGGCAATTTTTATGTTTTTATTTTTATTTTTAAAGATCCAGTTCCGAAAGCTATGGTACATCTATATTTGTCATTGTGTTCATAGGTGGACATGAAAGCAGGTGATGGACTGCACAAGTTTTATATGCCAGTTGCCACTTTGTGTTGAAAACTACCTAGAAATAGTTTTCTGTCTGTGTTACATCCCAACACATCATATATGTATATGTATATGTATAAATATATATCTATATATATATTTATAGATTAAACCCCATATATTGAGCTAAAATGTACGGGTGCTCTGGTGTTTCAATACATAGCAATGCTATAGAAGGCAATCATGGAGCTTGCTTAAAAATGTATTTAAATATTGAAACTTCTGACCACTATTGATCAGAGTAGTGGTATGTAACATTGATAATCAAATAAATGTGTTTTCCCAGCAAGCCATTATCCCTGTTAGTGCTTGCTATTCATAACAAAACAAAGACCACCAAAAACTTTATTCAAAACCAGAACCAAAACCCCAAATATTTTAAAGGCAAAATAAAAATACCAAGCCAAGTGAGCATCTCTATGTATTTCATATGTATTTGATATCAAGAATATCTTTTAGCAGGTCTGTTAAAGCAGTCCTAACCCCCCAAAGTCAGGCTTTCAGGATATCCCAGCTTCAGCGGAGGTGGCTCAATCCGTCCCTGCTTCAGCACAGCTCGCTCAATCAGTCCCTGCTTCAGCACAGGTGACTCAATCAGAGGCTGATTGAGTGATTGGGCCACCTGTGCTAAAGCTGGAATATCCTGAAAAGTTGACCTATTGTGGGGGGTTTGATGACTGGAGTTGAGTCCCCGTGTGTTAAAGAAATGTGCCTTGATTGTGCTTTTCTGGCCCTTCACTTTTACCTTTCTTCCTTACAGATCAGTTTTTAAATTCCTCTGCTGTGAACCCTCCACCGACCTGCAGTGCTCCTGCAGTCACCACTGCTTACCCTTCATGGAGCAACAGCTTCCACCCAGTAGGGAGGAATACAGAAGTCTACAGACATGGGGCCCAAGGCATGATTTTGCAACAAGGGTCTGCAGGAACACCAATGTATCTACAGCAGATCCCACAGGCAACACGCGCTTACCCTCGTGTATCGGACATGAACGGAGGATTCTACCACACTGCTACAGGAGGATACACAGGATTTGCAGGACAGGTTAGGGGAGAAGCCACAACGCAGCCTGTTACTTTCCGTCCCAACACACATTTGGAAAGACGTGCTACAATAGGGCCTTGTATAATGGCCACCCAGTATGCACAACTTCAGCAGCCACCATTCATACCCCTTAGAGGAATGCAGACCTTACAAGGTGAGATATGGAGAATCTTTACTAATCATTGTTCAAAATCTTCTCCTTGACCGATACCATTACCTGTTATAAAGATCTTTAATTACGGTCATTCGCCACTGTAGTGTTACAAATATATAGAACTCTACAGTATGTAGTCCTCGCCAATACTGAAGGGATTAAGCATGTGTTTGCTTTTCTTCCTTTGTGTTATTATGTACAATGTGTTGGTATTTACGATAATTGATTATTTCTCCTTTTTGATTTTGTTACAGTGTGTCAGACCTCGCTTGGAGCCCAACATATTTCCCAGGCCAGTTTAATTACACAAGGAGCAGTTCAGCTTGTTGCTAATGAAAAAAGTGAACCACCTCTAATGTACCCAACTCAACCAGCTCGGAAGCTGAGCCACCTCTCAAAGTTACATATTGATGTGCAAAGCAACAAAGAGTTATATGTGCCAGTGTGGAAAAGGGGTGGGTTAAAAGATATGGCGAAGAGATCTTCAGAGGTGAAGGCCCCCTCACATATTGCTCAGAAGGTTCGTAATAACGTGCTGAGTTCAGTGAAGACTGAGTGTCCGTCAAAGTCTGAGGGGGTACCAAAGTGCTCCAAAGTGGAAACAAAGAAGAAAAAGATCCTTTATTCAGCTGCAAAGGATCAAGTCCCTCAAACTGCACTGCAAAAGAAGGTAAAACCAATGTCAAAGCCAGTAAATCATTCTTCTGCTCCTATACCAGGGAAGTCACCCCATGGCCCACAATCTGGTGACGAGGCTGTTCTGTTAAAAAAGATGAAACGTGTTTGTCTCTCAGGTGCCCACATTTCCAATAAGGTATCTGAAAAGATGCAGCAAAGCCGTGAAGGTACAATGGATGCAAAGACACCTGCTGTTACTCATATTAATCCTAAACTGAAGAAAACTCAGGAGATAGGGATCAAACGTAAAGATGCAAAGACTCCTGCAGTTACTCATAGTCCTGAGCGGAAGACACCTCAGGAGATGGGGATCAAACGTAAATATGCAAAAACTCCTGCAGTTACTCATAGTCCTGAGCGGAAGACACCTCAGGAGATGGGGATCAAACTTAAAAATGCAAAGACTCCTGCAGTTACTCATTGTCCTGAGCGGAAGACACCTCAGGAGATCGGGATCAAACGTAAATATGCAAAAACACCTGCTGTTACTCATAGTCCTGAGCGGAAGACACCTCAGGAGATGGGGATCAAATGTAAAGATGCAAAGTCTCCTGCAGTTACTCATAGTCCTGAGCGGAAGACACCTCAAGAGATGGGGATCAAACGTAAACAGAACAGCAATATTAAGCAGCTAGTGAAGAAAACAAAGAACCAGACCAGCGTTTTCAGTTTTGAGCAAGCGCTGGCTTGTGGTACTGATAATAACCCCAAAGCTCTCAAAAGAAAAAGTGCTAATCAGCCTGGAGTGAATTCAGAAGTTCTTGGGAAGGGCAAGAAGTCATTGGAACCTTCTGAACAAGGAAAGGTGAAAGCCCATCACAGCAACCTCAGCCTCCAAATGATTAACTCTGTTCAAGTATTTCACCCATTGGGTAAAAAAGCAGGTCCCACAGGTCCAGGGGCACCCGCAGAATCCATTACACTTGGAAATAAGCTTGGACCAATGCAAGGACGCCAAAGCCAGACTTCTGCTTCTCATGTTCAGTGGTCTCTTACTGATGCGATTAAAAGGTTCATGGCCAAAAAACAGGACAGTATTTCTGGAATTAAAGGTGTCGGTATTAATGCCAGGCCTAGGCTATTTAAAATACATGAGTACACAAGACCTGACATTAAAACCAGTGAAATCAAACAACATGGGGAAAACAAAGCTTCAGTTATAGAGAATCCCAAACACTTCCCAGTGATATCCATAGAACAGGAAGCTGCAGTAAGATGCATTGAAAAGGTGAGCCAAACCACTATCCCCATTCCAGCTCCTGGCATTAAAACCAGTGAAATCAAACAACGTGGGGAAAACAAAGCTTCAGTTATAGAGAATCCCAAACACTTCCCAGTGATATCCATAGAACGGAAAGCTGCAGTGACATGCATTAAAAAGGTCAGCCAAACCACTATCCCCATTCAAGCTCCTTTCAACCAGAAGCACCAGCTTTCTAACCTGCAGCTTCCTATCAATGTACCCAGCAGAGTGGACAACTTCACTCCATCCTTCTGTCAACAGCCTCTCCAAGAGCTTGAGGTTTCCATACCTATTCCACCAGAACAGAGAGAGGAGAGAGAGGCTATGAAAAGGAAATCACAACTGGAGAGGGAGTAAGCCTGTCAACATACCTCCAAGGGGAGGCTACAGTGCTTTGTTCAGAGGCAGAAGGATCATAACATCTCTAAACGTTACGGATACCCACCATCCAGACTTATTTCCCCCATGAGATACTTAAGCCCTAAAAAAACAAAAAAAAAACCCTGACTAATCTGTAACTGATGCCAAGCTCTGTGACTATCTGTAAATAAGATTTATATTTATAAGTCAGTTTGTAACATATTTTACTAAGAATATATTTAAAACTCTTCAATAAAATGTATCTATTTTCAATTGAACTCTTTATTTACTAAAGAAACTATTTACAAATGCCAAGGGTTATTGAAATTCTGCAAATTAACTTTAGATTACCCTCTTGATGATACGAGAGAGAGAGAGAGAGAGAGAGAGAGAGAGAGAGAGAGAGAGAGAGAGAGAGAGAGAGAGAGAGAGAGAGATAAGTAAGTCGGACCCCACTTATGAGAGAGAAACAGATAAATATTTAACTATATGCTTTGTCATGTTGTATGTTGTATGTATGTATGTACTGTATGTCTTTATTTATATAGCGCCATTTATGTAGAAAGCGCTTCACCGCAGTAATACACGTGACAATCATATAAATAATACAAATAACAGATCATGGGAATAAGTGCTTCAGACATAAAAGTAACATTTAGGAAAAGGAGTCCCTGCTCTGAAGAGCTTACAATCTAATTGGTAGGTAGAACATACAGAGACAGTAGGACGGCGTTCTGGTAAGTGCGTCTGCAATGGGCCAAGCTTTTTGTATGCGGTCTATAGTATCAGCCTCGGAGCTACTCACATGCTTCTTTAAGCAGATGTGTTAGAATGTGGGTCTTAAAGGTGGATAGAGAAGGTGCTAGTCGGGTATTGATGGGAAGGGCACTCCAGAGGTGAGGGCAGTCAGTGAGAAAGGTTTAAGGCGAGAGAGGGCTTTAGATACAAAAGGGGTAGATAGAAGACATCATTGGGCGGATCGCAAGAGTCGGGATGGTGCATAGCGAGAAATTAGAGCTGAGCTGTAAGGAGGGGCAGAAGAGTGTAAAGCTTTAAAAGTGAGGAGGAGAATTGAGTGTGAGATACAGGATTTGATAGGAAGCCAGGAGAGGGATTTCAGCAGGGGAGACGCTGAGACAGATTTAGGAAAGAGTAGAGTGATTCTGGCAGCAGCGTTTAGGATAGATTGTAGGGGAGACAGGTGAGAGGCAGTAAGACCGGACAGCAGAAGGTTCCAGTATTTGAGATGGTAGAGAATGAGGGTCTGTGTCAGAGTTTTAGCTGTCGAGCAACAGTGGAAGGGCGTATCTTGCGGAAGAAAAAACGACAGGTTTAGCTACCTTTTGAATGTGAGAGAGGAGTCTGTGACCCCCAGGGCAGCGTGCTTGGGCTACTGCATGTATAGTAGTTCTTCCAACAGTAATGTGGAAGGTGGTAGTAGGGCCAGGTTTGGCATGAAATATAAGGAGTTCTGTTTTTGACATGTTAAATTTAAGTCGGCGGAGGATCATGTTGCATTGGGCTTCTCTTCCTTGTGTTTATATTGTACAATGTCACATACCCAGTAGCACTCCTTAAGACAAATATATATGGTGAGGTGGGTCTGGGGTTGAGTTTACATGGGTTTGTGTGCGCAGATTTAAATTGTTTGGAGGTCTGTGACTCCTCCCCGTTTCCAAACTTACTCTGCCCACCTTTAAAGCAGCAGTCCAAGCTGTCGTTTAAAAAAAAAAAAATCCCTTTGATATGTGCATCAATACAATCCACACATTGATAAGTAATTAGCTAAGTTGCGATTGATCGGTGAAGATTCGGCTCGGGGGTTGACTAAATGGTTGCCAGTGCAGCAGAAGAGGACCAAAAATGCAAAGTTCTCTGGGGTGATCATGTGACCAGGCAGTCACTGGATACAATTGAGTTTTGCACAGCTAGGGAGAGGGCAGTGTTCAAAAAAAGGGGGGGGGGGGGTTGCCAGAGCCTGTTTCAAAATAGGAAGGGGATGTGACTTTGTAAATGGTTGCTATAGAAACAAAAAATGATTGTTACATTATGATACATTAAAATTTTAATTCAGAGTTGTTTAAAAAAAAGTACTACTACTAGTAGCATTATACTAAAAAATAATACAGATGCACAGTAATACCCTCTATAGATATACCAAGAATTGTTAAGTGTGAGTGTGTGTGTGAGTTTATGACATGTGGAAGGAAGGTGGAGGGGTGAGAGTCATGGCGAGGGGAGGGGGGTGAAGGAGAGACATGGTGAGGGGAGGGGGGTGAAAGAGACATGGCGAGGGGAGGAGGGTGAAAGAGAGACATAGGTAGGGGGTGATATAGAGACATGGGAATGGGTTTAAAAGAGAGACATGGGGAGGGGTGAAAGAGACATGGGGAGTGGGTGAAAGAGACATGGGGAGTGGGTGAAAGAGTCATGGGGAGCGGCGGTGAAGAGACATGGGAACAGGGGTAAAGAGACATGGGGAGCAGGGGTGAAGAGACATGGGAGCAGGGGTGAAGAGACATTGGGAGGGGAGGGTGAAAGAGACATGGGGAGGTGATCGAGAGACATTTAGAGGGGGGGTGATAGAGAGACATTTGGAGAGGGGGGATGATAAACACGGGGAGGGGGTGCAAGAGACATAGAGAGGGGGGTGAAAGAGAGCCATGGGGTGGGGCGTGAAAAAGAGACATGGGGAGAGGGGTGAAAGAGACATGGGGAGGGAGGCGATAGAGAGACATGGGGGGATGAAAGAGACATGGGGAGGGGGGGTGAAAGAAAGCCATGGGGAGGGTGGGTCCATGATCCTCAGTTGCTGGAAGAGTGGGCCCGGGTGAGTAGTTTTTTCTTCTTCACAGGTCCGGGAGATGTTGATCAGACGGCTTCTTAGGGTCAAATAAGACATGACAGACCTTATATAAGGCCTGTGACATCACATTTGACTGACAAATGATATATCCACCAATCTAATTGGTGGATGTACCATGTGATGGCTTCCATTTTATTTTTTGGCAGAAATGACATCATCTTAAGTGATTGGATAATAAAGGAACTATTGGATCTCAATATAAATGTAGAAAATATGCAGGGCCAAAGCTATGACAATGCTGCAAATATGCGGGGAAAGCATAATGGAGTTCAAAGACATGTTGAACATGAACCCACGTGCGTTTTATGTACCATGTAGTTCTCATTATTTGAACCTAGTGGTTAACAACACTGCCAAACCCAATATAGGTGCCATTTAATTTTTGGGCTTAATTCAACCGTTGTATAATTTCTTCCCCAGGTCCACCAACAGATAAATCATTCTTTTAAAATCCTTACCCAATTTAACACTAAAGAGAGTCTGTGAAACATGTTGGGAGCCTCGTATTGATGCAGTTAGACCAATTCGATACCACCTGGGAGCGCTCTATGTTGCATTAGTGTATATTAAAGAAGATGTGACATTTAAAAGTGAACATCATGGCCCCCAGAGTAGAGCTGTTGCGTACACTCTCGCAAAATGTATTTGTGACTATAAATTCATATGTTGTGTAATATTTTGGTATGACATATTAAGTACAATCAATCCAGTGAACAAGCAGTCTATAAACTATGACAAAAACAAGTCCAAAGACCAAATCTGGGGCTCCAAAAAACAATCCCAACAGTAGATTTTGGGCCCTGTTTGTTTAAATCAAAAACACTACAGTAATGTCCAAGCCTTTGTCTCATAAATAGAGAGGTATCCTTACCAACTCCACTTATAAATGGTGTAAATGATCAGTCTAGGGGTTTACAGTATATACATGTAGAAAAGATGGCGCCTAGCTGGTTCTGCTCTGTTATTGAGCTATCACAAATCAGCTGTAAATGTTCACATGGAATGGCACCTAGTTAACTTTTTAAATCAATAACTGTAGACTTGCTAGTCGGCCAATATCATAGACTCTATCCTCAATAATAACAAAGTTCATTACAAGCGACTCTACGGAAAAACTCTTCGCCAGGCCATTTTGGATGACACCAAAGGAGATTATGAAACCAAAGGGTGCATCAGTTCAATCCTGCTCCTGTGGGTTGCTGCAGGGCACCTTTTGGTGTGTTGTTCGCTAGGGAGATAGTACAAAGTGAAAAATGTGCGATGCACAACCGGAACGAAAAAATAAATGAAATGGAGAGAGTGTACAGTAACTACACAATTTGCTTTTAATAACTCATCTAATCAAATGACCGGCAACAAAAGCGCGCGCACACAGAGGTTTTCAAACATCTCTATGGAGCTTGGTCCCACCCCCCGTTCGCGTCACGTGTCACTCACGTGCGGCGCGCTCACGGGACGATCGTGCACCACTCCCCAGCTGCGACACAACACCCGTAACAATGCCCACCTGTCTCCTGCGCTCTGCGTCCAATCACAGCTCCCGCGGGGCCACACCTCCGTTCCGCCTCTCACTTTCATTGCTCCAGTCCTCCTATTTAATCTCTGCTTGCTCAGTTACACATTGCTGAGCATAGACCATAGTAGCCTTGTGTTCCTACATTCCTGCTTTGCCTTGCGCCTTGCCTCTCTTGCTTTCAGTTTGACCTCATGTGTACCGACACGGCTAGACTCTTGGACGCTCTCTGTATAACGACCCCAGCTTGCCCTCGACTACCTGCATCTCTCCATCCCTGACCACGGATATAGGACATTCTTTTAACCCCCCAGCTCCAACCCTCGACCTCGGCACAACGGACATCTACCGTTACTGGCTCCTCCCCATGACCGCGGCAAGTATCTGGACTACCCTCTCTCTCCAACCCCGACCCGGCTACGCTGACAATCCAGGCGTGCCTCCACTGCTGTGGGTGCGCAGTTTCTACTTTCCCACCTCAGTACCGGGGGTCCGCCTTGTTCGTGGTGAGTGCAAGGGTCACAATTAGAGAGGGTTGGGGTTCCTTACAATGCATCTGATCTCAGACGCGCTATTAGAGAGGGTTGGGGCTCCTTTGAATGCATCTGATCTCAGACGCGCTATTAGAGAAAGTTGGGATTCCTTACAATGCAGATTTCAGACGCGCTGTTAGAGAGGGTTGGGGCTCCTTACAATGTATTTGATCAATGCATTGTAAGGAACCCCAACCCTCTCTAGTGTGTATTTGTGAACTGTAAGGTGCTTGACTAATACACTGGAAGAATATCATTGTTTTCGATTAAAAATATCAAAGAATGTGTTACTTTAACGAGCGCTTTCTCTTTTTTTGAATCTCCAATATACTATTTGCCAAGTGGGACTGATGAAATCACCAAAAACTACTGTAGCAGGTCCCCTTTGGTTGTCAATACGTTACTTTGAAGTGGAAGGGAGAGACCTACTGAGGCCAATATACTAAGCATCGCAAACTGAGCGGGGGGAGGGGTGGAGGGTTTCGGCGCATGTCAAACTTCAATTGCACTCGTGTACTAAGTTCAAATTTCTCCATCTGCGCCCAGCCCCAAAATACTGTTTAGCGCACAGAAATGGATTGCACTTGGTGTATAAAAGTCAATGGTACATACTAATATCTATATAAATATATACAGTGTTCGACAAATCACCCAAAAATCTACTCGCCCAACCAAAAAATCTACTCGCCACCTAGTCCCGCCCCCAACCCCGCCCCTAGTCCCGCCCCCAACCCCGCCCCCAACCCCGCTTTAAAATAAAACATATGAAAAAAATCCATTTAAATGACAAATATATTTATTGTATTACATTATACTACAATTAGCCCTTGTTACGTGTGTGTGTGTGTGTGTGTCTGTGTAAATGTCGATCTAGAAATAAAAGCCAGGTGTGAATGACTAGTTTCCTGCACCCCTTAATCAGTGTCTGGATGCCCCCGCTTCACAATATCTAAAGCAGAACCCCCATTCACCTGCGCTCCGGCGTCATGACGTCACGTTGCCCTAGTAACGTGACGTCACATGACCTCACAGCGTCATTTTGATGCCGCGTTGCCATGGCGACGCAGGAAGGAAGCCGCCGGAGCCTAGGTAAGTGAAGGTTTACAGAGGCCCTGCAGCTCCCCCGGCACTTAATTTAAGTGCCTTCGGGAAGCGCGCGGGGCCTCTGTAAACCCCACGCCCCCCAGACGGCAGTCTTGCGCCCCGCGTGGGGGTCGCGCCCCCCAGTTTGCGCACCGCTGTTCTAGAAATCCAATCGGATAAGGCTCTTTCTGCACGCTTTTGCACAACTCCCAGCTACTAGAATATCCCCCTGTGTCTATCCAAGAGGAGGTTTTAGTGTACTGACAAAAAACATCCCAAAATAAATTGTAATTAAGGCTGCGAGGTGTCACTGTATATAGAACATAGATCCAGTAGCACTCTCATTGTAAAAGACTCATCTCTATCCCCCCACAAATAAGCAGGGGGACCCATTCAAAGCCCATAATGTGTATGTCTGAAGCATTAAAGCAAAGTGCAGTGCTGTACCAAAGTAGTAGTTTAGTTTAGACTGCCCTTGAATGGAGTTGAACACTTCCCCAGTGCTGGAATTAGACATAAAAGGTCTATGCAGCAACATAGAGTAGTTGTGTTTAGACGCATGGCTCTATTTTTTGGAGCAGAGCCGCAGCATATATACTGTAAGAACAGTTTCTTACTTCTGACGCGGTATGTTAGACTTATGGCACTTCAGATATGGAGGATTGTTTTGGGCAAATAAAAGGTTAAAAAAAAGTATCAGAGAAATGCAACTTGTGACGCATCTCATTTTAATCTGTGCACCATGTAACTGCCCCCAACTCATCCTACTCACTCTCCCCAAGGTGCAAATTGGGGCAGAGACGCAGAATGTGATACATCTGATTATAATCTGTGCACCATGTAACTCCCCCCAACTCCTTCTACTGACTCTCCCCAAGGTGCAAGCTGGGGCAGAGACGCAGACTGTGATACATCTCATTATAATCTGTGTGCCATGTAACTCCTCCCCAACTCCTCCTACTGACTCTCCCCAAGGTGCATGCTGGGGCAGAGACGCAGACTGTGATACATCTCATTATAATCTGTGATACTTTATCTTGCCATGAAGTCAATGCATTTGAACCCAGTGATACAGTATGTTGATCCCACTGCTGTCAGTGGCACTGTCCATATGTGTACTTGTGTCACCCAATGTATGTAATACAATGTATCACAGTAGCTGTGATTTTTATGACTGCTACTCAAGTTAACCACTTCTCAACCACTTGAAATTAAATGTCAACAGTAGCTGATTTCTCTATTATGACATCACGAGACAGTATCATTGAGCCTCCTAGGAGATGCCAGCAGCAGTGTTCTGTAATGACATCATGGAATCGCCTTAGAGACTGAGATAAATACACAAATGTAAACTTGTTTGTGCGTGACTTGAATTAGTTCCCGAAGGAAACCGTTAGTTTTGTGGACATCTCAGAGATAGGAAAAGAGTGGTGCTGTACAGAGAGACTAATTATCTCCACCTTAACTCTGTATCATGGCAGGTAGGAAGCAACGTGACCTTTACATACCCAAAAAGAAATGGATAATATCTATATTTCTGAACTGTTTACTTTCACAATGTTTTATGGGGTACAGAACAGATAACATGACTCCTATCAATGGATGGGAGAAAGAAGACGGATGGGGGCGGGGGGGAGGGACGGAGGTAGACAACACCCAGGGGGGTTAGGTACCTGGCCTTAATTGGATAATATTTTTTTTTATAAATGTCAAAACTGATTTATTATAGATACATACACACATATTTGTTTTATTGTATTTACTTTTATATCTGGCTTGTAATTCAAAATCTTAAATGATTTGAACAGTAATGTATAGAAAAGAACACATGTACTGTATACATAAATGTCAAAGCGGCAAACGTCTATGGGATCTATGGGATAGTAAAAAAAGACACAGGAACCTTAGTGTATACAGTAGGATTAGTTATGTATAAGGCATGCTTTTTCCTTGCCCTAAGTTTAGGTCAATAACTATTGGACCAATTCTACACCGTGGGGTGTAATGTTCGACTACTTTCAGCCATATCCTTAAATTATTGTCTACAGCAGTGTTTTTCAACCACGGATCCTAGGAACCCTAGGATTCCCCGGGCATCCCTAAAGGGTTCGCTGTAATTTTTAGGTCATTTTAAAATTGTACTTAATACAGAAGAATTTACAGTACAATGCATCTTATCTCAAACGCGCTATTGGAGAGGGTTGGGGTTCCTTACAATGCATCTGATCTCAGACGCGCTATTAGAGAGGGTTGGGGCTCCTTACAATGCATCTGATCTCAGAAGCGCTATTAGAGAGGATTGGGGTTCCTCACACTTCATCTGATCTCAGACGCACTATTAGATAGGGTTGGGGTATATTACAATGCATCTCATCTTAGACTCGTTGTTAGAGAGGGTTGGGGTCCCTCAGAATTTCACATATGGTTCCTTAACCAAAAAAAGGTTGGAAACCACTACTCTACAGTAATACAAAGGCCCCAAAAAAGACAAAGCCACAAAACGAGGGCAGAATCTGCCACTTGATTTACAGATATAGCTGACCTGAGTGCTCCTCCAGATACCTCAATATACCAGACGTCTCAGAATACCACACCATAATATTACCACAAAATACTACAGTAGGAACAGGCAATTTTTATGTTTTTATTTTTATTTTTAAAGATCCAGTTCCGAAAGCTATGGTACATCTATATTTGTCATTGTGTTCATAGGTGGACATGAAAGCAGGTGATGGACTGCACAAGTTTTATATGCCAGTTGCCACTTTGTGTTGAAAACTACCTAGAAATAGTTTTCTGTCTGTGTTACATCCCAACACATCATATATGTATATGTATATGTATAAATATATATCTATATATATATTTATAGATTAAACCCCATATATTGAGCTAAAATGTACGGGTGCTCTGGTGTTTCAATACATAGCAATGCTATAGAAGGCAATCATGGAGCTTGCTTAAAAATGTATTTAAATATTGAAACTTCTGACCACTATTGATCAGAGTAGTGGTATGTAACATTGATAATCAAATAAATGTGTTTTCCCAGCAAGCCATTATCCCTGTTAGTGCTTGCTATTCATAACAAAACAAAGACCACCAAAAACTTTATTCAAAACCAGAACCAAAACCCCAAATATTTTAAAGGCAAAATAAAAATACCAAGCCAAGTGAGCATCTCTATGTATTTCATATGTATTTGATATCAAGAATATCTTTTAGCAGGTCTGTTAAAGCAGTCCTAACCCCCCAAAGTCAGGCTTTCAGGATATCCCAGCTTCAGCGGAGGTGGCTCAATCCGTCCCTGCTTCAGCACAGCTCGCTCAATCAGTCCCTGCTTCAGCACAGGTGACTCAATCAGAGGCTGATTGAGTGATTGGGCCACCTGTGCTAAAGCTGGAATATCCTGAAAAGTTGACCTATTGTGGGGGGTTTGATGACTGGAGTTGAGTCCCCGTGTGTTAAAGAAATGTGCCTTGATTGTGCTTTTCTGGCCCTTCACTTTTACCTTTCTTCCTTACAGATCAGTTTTTAAATTCCTCTGCTGTGAACCCTCCACCGACCTGCAGTGCTCCTGCAGTCACCACTGCTTACCCTTCATGGAGCAACAGCTTCCACCCAGTAGGGAGGAATACAGAAGTCTACAGACATGGGGCCCAAGGCATGATTTTGCAACAAGGGTCTGCAGGAACACCAATGTATCTACAGCAGATCCCACAGGCAACAAGCGCTTACCCTCGTGTATCGGACATGAACGGAGGATTCTACCACACTGCTACAGGAGGATACACAGGATTTGCAGGACAGGTTAGGGGAGAAGCCACAACGCAGCCTGTTACTTTCCGTCCCAACACACATTTGGAAAGACGTGCTACAATAGGGCCTTGTATAATGGCCACCCAGTATGCACAACTTCAGCAGCCACCATTCATACCCCTTAGAGGAATGCAGACCTTACAAGGTGAGATATGGAGAATCTTTACTAATCATTGTTCAAAATCTTCTCCTTGACCGATACCATTACCTGTTATAAAGATCTTTAATTACGGTCATTCGCCACTGTAGTGTTACAAATATATAGAACTCTACAGTATGTAGTCCTCGCCAATACTGAAGGGATTAAGCATGTGTTTGCTTTTCTTCCTTTGTGTTATTATGTACAATGTGTTGGTATTTATGATAATTGATTATTTCTCCTTTTTGATTTTGTTACAGTGTGTCAGACCTCGCTTGGAGCCCAACATATTTCCCAGGCCAGTTTAATTACACAAGGAGCAGTTCAGCTTGCTGCTAATGAAAAAAGTGAACCACCTCTAATGTACCCAACTCAACCAGCTCGGAAGCTGAGCCACCTCTCAAAGTTACATATTGATGTGCAAAGCAACAAAGAGTTATATGTGCCAGTGTGGAAAAGGGGTGGGTTAAAAGATATGGCGAAGAGATCTTCAGAGGTGAAGGCCCCCTCACATATTGCTCAGAAGGTTCGTAATAACGTGCTGAGTTCAGTGAAGACTGAGTGTCCGTCAAAGTCTGAGGGGGTACCAAAGTGCTCCACAGTGGAAACAAAGAAGAAAAAGATCCTTTATTCAGCTGCAAAGGATCAAGTCCCTCAAACTGCACTGCAAAAGAAGGTAAAACCAATGTCAAAGCCAGTAAATCATTCTTCTGCTCCTATACCAGGGAAGTCACCCCATGGCCCACAATCTGGTGACGAGGCTGTTCTGTTAACAAAGATGAAACGTGTTTGTCTCTCAGGTGCCCACATTTCCAATAAGGTATCTGAAAAGATGCAGCAAAGCCGTGAAGGTACAATGGATGCAAAGACACCTGCTGTTACTCATATTAATCCTAAACTGAAGAAAACTCAGGAGATAGGGATCAAACGTAAAGATGCAAAAACTCCTGCAGTTACTCATAGTCCTGAGCGGAAGACACCTCAGGAGATGGGGATCAAACTTAAAAATGCAAAGACTCCTGCAGTTACTCATTGTCCTGAGCGGAAGACACCTCAGGAGATGGGGATCAAACGTAAATATGCAAAAACTCCTGCAGTTACTCATAGTCCTGAGCGGAAGACACCTCAGGAGATGGGGATCAAACTTAAAAATGCAAAGACTCCTGCAGTTACTCATTGTCCTGAGTGGAAGACACCTCAGGAGATCGGGATCAAACGTAAATATGCAAAAACACCTGCTGTTACTCATAGTCCTGAGCGGAAGACACCTCAGGAGATGGGGATCAAATGTAAAGATGCAAAGTCTCCTGCAGTTACTCATAGTCCTGAGCGGAAGACACCTCAAGAGATGGGGATCAAACGTAAACAGAACAGCAATATTAAGCAGCTAGTGAAGAAAACAAAGAACCAGACCAGCGTTTTCAGTTTTGAGCAAGCGCTGGCTTGTGGTACTGATAATAACCCCAAAGCTCTCAAAAGAAAAAGTGCTAATCAGCCTGGAGTGAATTCAGAAGTTCTTGGGAAGGGCAAGAAGTCATTGGAACCTTCTGAACAAGGAAAGGTGAAAGCCCATCACAGCAACCTCAGCCTCCAAATGATTAACTCTGTTCAAGTATTTCACCCATTGGGTAAAAAAGCAGGTCCCACAGGTCCAGGGGCACCCGCAGAATCCATTACACTTGGAAATAAGCTTGGACCAATGCAAGGACGCCAAAGCCAGACTTCTGCTTCTCATGTTCAGTGGTCTCTTACTGATGCGATTAAAAGGTTCATGGCCAAAAAACAGGACAGTATTTCTGGAATTAAAGGTGTCGGTATTAATGCCAGGCCTAGGCTATTTAAAATACATGAGTACACAAGACCTGACATTAAAACCAGTGAAATCAAACAACATGGGGAAAACAAAGCTTCAGTTATAGAGAATCCCAAACACTTCCCAGTGATATCCATAGAACAGGAAGCTGCAGTAAGATGCATTGAAAAGGTGAGCCAAACCACTATCCCCATTCCAGCTCCTGGCATTAAAACCAGTGAAATCAAACAACGTGGGGAAAACAAAGCTTCAGTTATAGAGAATCCCAAACACTTCCCAGTGATATCCATAGAACGGAAAGCTGCAGTGACATGCATTAAAAAGGTCAGCCAAACCACTATCCCCATTCAAGCTCCTTTCAACCAGAAGCACCAGCTTTCTAACCTGCAGCTTCCTATCAATGTACCCAGCAGAGTGGACAACTTCACTCCATCCTTCTGTCAACAGCCTCTCCAAGAGCTTGAGGTTTCCATACCTATTCCACCAGAACAGAGAGAGGAGAGAGAGGCTATGAAAAGGAAATCACAACTGGAGAGGGAGTAAGCCTGTCAACATACCTCCAAGGGGAGGCTACAGTGCTTTGTTCAGAGGCAGAAGGATCATAACATCTCTAAACGTTACGGATACCCACCATCCAGACTTATTTCCCCCATGAGATACTTAAGCCCTAAAAAAACAAAAAAAAACCCTGACTAATCTGTAACTGATGCCAAGCTCTGTGACTATCTGTAAATAAGATTTATATTTATAAGTCAGTTTGTAACATATTTTACTAAGAATATATTTAAAACTCTTCAATAAAATGTATCTATTTTCAATTGAACTCTTTATTTACTAAAGAAACTATTTACAAATGCCAAGGGTTATTGAAATTCTGCAAATTAACTTTAGATTACCCTCTTGATGATACGAGAGAGAGAGAGAGAGAGAGAGAGAGAGAGAGAGAGAGAGAGAGAGAGAGAGAGAGATAAGTAAGTCGGACCCCACTTATGAGAGAGAAACAGATAAATATTTAACTATATGCTTTGTCATGTTGTATGTTGTATGTATGTATGTACTGTATGTCTTTATTTATATAGCGCCATTTATGTAGAAAGCGCTTCACCGCAGTAATACACGTGACAATCATATAAATAATACAAATAACAGATCATGGGAATAAGTGCTTCAGACATAAAAGTAACATTTAGGAAAAGGAGTCCCTGCTCTGAAGAGCTTACAATCTAATTGGTAGGTAGAACATACAGAGACAGTAGGACGGCGTTCTGGTAAGTGCGTCTGCAATGGGCCAAGCTTTTTGTATGCGGTCTATAGTATCAGCCTCGGAGCTACTCACATGCTTCTTTAAGCAGATGTGTTAGAATGTGGGTCTTAAAGGTGGATAGAGAAGGTGCTAGTCGGGTATTGATGGGAAGGGCACTCCAGAGGTGAGGGCAGTCAGTGAGAAAGGTTTAAGGCGAGAGAGGGCTTTAGATACAAAAGGGGTAGATAGAAGACATCATTGGGCGGATCGCAAGAGTCGGGATGGTGCATAGCGAGAAATTAGAGCTGAGCTGTAAGGAGGGGCAGAAGAGTGTAAAGCTTTAAAAGTGAGGAGGAGAATTGAGTGTGAGATACGGGATTTGATAGGAAGCCAGGAGAGGGATTTCAGCAGGGGAGACGCTGAGAGAGATTTAGGAAAGAGTAGAGTGATTCTGGCAGCAGCGTTTAGGATAGATTGTAGGGGAGACAGGTGAGAGGCAGTAAGACCGGACAGCAGAAGGTTCCAGTATTTGAGATCGTAGAGAATGAGGGTCTGTGTCAGAGTTTTAGCTGTCGAGCAACAGTGGAAGGGCGTATCTTGCGGAAGAAAAAACGACAGGTTTAGCTACCTTTTGAATGTGAGAGAGGAGTCTGTGACCCCCAGGGCAGCGTGCTTGGGCTACTGCATGTATAGTAGTTCTTCCAACAGTAATGTGGAAGGTGGTAGTAGGGCCAGGTTTGGCATGAAATATAAGGAGTTCTGTTTTTGACATGTTAAATTTAAGTCGGCGGAGGATCATGTTGCATTGGGCTTCTCTTCCTTGTGTTTATACTGTACAATGTCACATACCCAGTAGCACTCCTTAAGACAAATATATATGGTGAGGTGGGTCTGGGGTTGAGTTTACATGGGTTTGTGTGCGCAGATTTAAATTGTTTGGAGGTCTGTGACTCCTCCCCGTTTCCAAACTTACTCTGCCCACCTTTAAAGCAGCAGTCCAAGCTGTCGTTTAAAAAAAAAAAATCCCTTTGATATGTGCATCAATACAATCCACACATTGATAAGTAATTAGCTAAGTTGCGATTGATCGGTGAAGATTCGGCTCGGGGGTTGACTAAATGGTTGCCAGTGCAGGAGAAGAGGACCAAAAATGCAAAGTTCTCTGGGGTGATCATGTGACCAGGCAGTCACTGGATACAATTGAGTTTTGCACAGCTAGGGAGAGGGCAGTGTTCAAAAAAAGGGGGGGGGGTTGCCAGAGCCTGTTTCAAAATAGGAAGGGGATGTGACTTTGTAAATGGTTGCTATAGAAACAAAAAATGATTGTTACATTATGATACATTAAAATTTTAATTCAGAGTTGTTTAAAAAAAAGTACTACTACTAGTAGCATTATACTAAAAAATAATACAGATGCACAGTAATACCCTCTATAGATATACCAAGAATTGTTAAGTGTGAGTGTGTGTGTGAGTTTATGACATGTGGAAGGAAGGTGGAGGGGTGAGAGTCATGGCGAGGGGAGGGGGGTGAAGGAGAGACATGGTGAGGGGAGGGGGGTGAAAGAGACATGGCGAGGGGAGGAGGGTGAAAGAGAGACATAGGTAGGGGGTGATATAGAGACATGGGAATGGGTTTAAAAGAGAGACATGGGGAGGGGTGAAAGAGACATGGGGAGTGGGTGAAAGAGACATGGGGAGTGGGTGAAAGAGTCATGGGGAGCGGCGGTGAAGAGACATGGGAACAGGGGTAAAGAGACATGGGGAGCAGGGGTGAAGAGACATGGGAGCAGGGGTGAAGAGACATTGGGAGGTGATCGAGAGACATTTAGAGGGGGGGTGATAGAGAGACATTTGGAGGGGGGGGATGATAGAGAAACACGGGGAGGGGGTGCAAGAGACATAGAGAGGGGGGTGAAAGAGAGCCATGGGGTGGGGCGTGAAAAAGAGACATGGGGAGAGGGGTGAAAGAGACATGGGGAGGGAGGCGATAGAGAGACATGGGGGGATGAAAGAGACATGGGGAGGGGGGGTGAAAGAAAGCCATGGGGAGGGTGGGTCCATGATCCTCAGTTGCTGGAAGAGTGGGCCCGGGTGAGTAGTTTTTTCTTCTTCACAGGTCCGGGAGATGTTGATCAGACGGCTTCTTAGGGTCAAATAAGACATGACAGACCTTATATAAGGCCTGTGACATCACATTTGACTGACAAATGATATATCCACCAATCTAATTGGTGGATGTACCATGTGATGGCTTCCATTTTATTTTTTGGCAGAAATGACATCATCTTAAGTGATTGGATAATAAAGGAACTATTGGATCTCAATATAAATGTAGAAAATATGCAGGGCCAAAGCTATGACAATGCTGCAAATATGCGGGGAAAGCATAATGGAGTTCAAAGACATGTTGAACATGAACCCACGTGCGTTTTATGTACCATGTAGTTCTCATTATTTGAACCTAGTGGTTAACAACACTGCCAAACCCAATATAGGTGCCATTTAATTTTTGGGCTTAATTCAACCGTTGTATAATTTCTTCCCCAGGTCCACCAACAGATAAATCATTCTTTTAAAATCCTTACCCAATTTAACACTAAAGAGAGTCTGTGAAACATGTTGGGAGCCTCGTATTGATGCAGTTAGACCAATTCGATACCACCTGGGAGCGCTCTATGTTGCATTAGTGTATATTAAAGAAGATGTGACATTTAAAAGTGAACATCATGGCCCCCAGAGTAGAGCTGTTGCGTACACTCTCGCAAAATGTATTTGTGACTATAAATTCATATGTTGTGTAATATTTTGGTATGACATATTAAGTACAATCAATCCAGTGAACAAGCAGTCTATAAACTATGACAAAAACAAGTCCAAAGACCAAATCTGGGGCTCCAAAAAACAATCCCAACAGTAGATTTTGGGCCCTGTTTGTTTAAATCAAAAACACTACAGTAATGTCCAAGCCTTTGTCTCATAAATAGAGAGGTATCCTTACCAACTCCACTTATAAATGGTGTAAATGATCAGTCTAGGGGTTTACAGTATATACATGTAGAAAAGATGGCGCCTAGCTGGTTCTGCTCTGTTATTGAGCTATCACAAATCAGCTGTAAATGTTCACATGGAATGGCACCTAGTTAACTTTTTAAATCAATAACTGTAGACTTGCTAGTCGGCCAATATCATAGACTCTATCCTCAATAATAACAAAGTTCATTACAAGCGACTCTACGGAAAAACTCTTCGCCAGGCCATTTTGGATGACACCAAAGGAGATTATGAAACCAAAGGGTGCATCAGTTCAATCCTGCTCCTGTGGGTTGCTGCAGGGCACCTTTTGGTGTGTTGTTCGCTAGGGAGATAGTACAAAGTGAAAAATGTGCGATGCACAACCGGAACGAAAAAATAAATGAACTGGAGAGAGTGTACAGTAACTACACAATTTGCTTTTAATAACTCATCTAATCAAATGACCGGCAACAAAAGCGCGCGCACACAGAGGTTTTCAAACATCTCTATGGAGCTTGGTCCCACCCCCCGTTCGCGTCACGTGTCACTCACGCGCGGCGCGCTCACGGGACGATCGTGCACCACTCCCCAGCTGCGACACAACACCCGTAACAATGCCCACCTGTCTCCTGCGCTCTGCGTCCAATCACAGCTCCCGCGGGGCCACACCTCCGTTCCGCCTCTCACTTTCATTGCTCCAGTCCTCCTATTTAATCTCTGCTTGCTCAGTTACACATTGCTGAGCATAGACCATAGTAGCCTTGTGTTCCTACATTCCTGCTTTGCCTTGCCTTGTGCCTTGCCTCTCTTGCTTTCAGTTTGACCTCATGTGTACCGACACGGCTAGACTCTTGGACGCTCTCTGTATAACGACCCCAGCTTGCCCTCGACTACCTGCATCTCTCCATCCCTGACCACGGATATAGAACATTCTTTTAACCCACCAGCTCCAACCCTCGACCTCGGCACAACGGACATCTACCGTTACTGGCTCCTCCCCATGACCGCGGCAAGTATCTGGACTACCCTCTCTCTCCAACCCCGACCCGGCTACGCTGACAATCCAGGCGTGCCTCCACTGCTGTGGGTGCGCAGTTTCTACTTTCCCACCTCAGTACCGGGGGTCCGCCTTGTTCGTGGTGAGTGCAAGGGTCACAATTAGAGAGGGTTGGGGTTCCTTACAATGCATCTGATCTCAGACGCGCTATTAGAGAGGGTTGGGGCTCCTTTGAATGCATCTGATCTCAGACGCGCTATTAGAGAAAGTTGGGATTCCTTACAATGCAGATTTCAGACGCGCTGTTAGAGAGGGTTGGGGCTCCTTACAATGTATTTGATCAATGCATTGTAAGGAACCCCAACCCTCTCTAGTGTGTATTTGTGAACTGTAAGGTGCTTGACTAATACACTGGAAGAATATCATTGTTTTCGATTAAAAATATCAAAGAATGTGTTACTTTAACGAGCGCTTTCTCTTTTTTTGAATCTCCAATATACTATTTGCCAAGTGGGACTGATGAAATCACCAAAAACTACTGTAGCAGGTCCCCTTTGGTTGTCAATACGTTACTTTGAAGTGGAAGGGAGAGACCTACTGAGGCCAATATACTAAGCATCGCAAACTGAGCGGGGGGAGGGGTGGAGGGTTTCGGCGCATGTCAAACTTCAATTGCACTCGTGTACTAAGTTCAAATTTCTCCATCTGCGCCCAGCCCCAAAATACTGTTTAGCGCACAGAAATGGATTGCACTTGGTGTATAAAAGTCAATGGTACATACTAATATCTATATAAATATATACAGTGTTCGACAAATCACCCAAAAATCTACTCGCCCAACCAAAAAATCTACTCGCCACCTAGTCCCGCCCCCAACCCCGCCCCTTGTCCCGCCCCCAACCCCGCCCCCAACCCCGCTTTAAAATAAAACATATGAATAAAATCCATTTAAATGACAAATATATTTATTGTATTACATTATACTACAATTAGCCCTTGTTACGTGTGTGTGTGTGTGTGTGTGTGTCTGTGTAAATGTCGATCTAGAAATAAAAGCCAGGTGTGAATGACTAGTTTCCTGCATCCCTTAATCAGTGTCTGGATGCCCCCGCTTCACAATATCTAAAGCAGAACCCCCATTCACCTGCGCTCCGGCGTCATGACGTCACGTTGCCCTAGTAACGTGACGTCACATGACCTCACAGCGGTTGCCATGGCGACGCAGGAAGGAAGCCGCCGGAGCCTAGGTAAGTGAAGGTTTACAGAGGCCCTGCAGCTCCCCCGGCACTTAATTTAAGTGCCTTCGGGAAGCGCGCGGGGCCTCTGTAAACCCCACGCCCCCCAGACGGCAGTCTTGCGCCCCGCGTGGGGGTCGCGCCCCCCAGTTTGCGCACCGCTGTTCTAGAAATCCAATCGGATAAGGCTCTTTCTGCACGCTTTTGCACAACTCCCAGCTACTAGAATATCCCCCTGTGTCTATCCAAGAGGAGGTTTTAGTGTACTGACAAAAAACATCCCAAAATAAATTGTAATTAAGGCTGCGAGGTGTCACTGTATATAGAACATAGATCCAGTAGCACTCTCATTGTAAAAGACTCATCTCTATCCCCCCACAAATAAGCAGGGGGACCCATTCAAAGCCCATAATGTGTATGTCTGAAGCATTAAAGCAAAGTGCAGTGCTGTACCAAAGTAGTAGTTTAGTTTAGACTGCCCTTGAATGGAGTTGAACACTTCCCCAGTGCTGGAATTAGACATAAAAGGTCTATGCAGCAACATAGAGTAGTTGTGTTTAGACGCATGGCTCTATTTTTTGGAGCAGAGCCGCAGCATATATACTGTAAGAACAGTTTCTTACTTCTGACGCGGTATGTTAGACTTATGGCACTTCAGATATGGAGGATTGTTTTGGGCAAATAAAAGGTTAAAAAAAAGTATCAGAGAAATGCAACTTGTGACGCATCTCATTTTAATCTGTGCACCATGTAACTGCCCCCAACTCATCCTACTCACTCTCCCCAAGGTGCAAATTGGGGCAGAGACGCAGAATGTGATACATCTGATTATAATCTGTGCACCATGTAACTCCCCCCAACTCCTTCTACTGACTCTCCCCAAGGTGCAAGCTGGGGCAGAGACGCAGACTGTGATACATCTCATTATAATCTGTGTGCCATGTAACTCCTCCCCAACTCCTCCTACTGACTCTCCCCAAGGTGCATGCTGGGGCAGAGACGCAGACTGTGATACATCTCATTATAATCTGTGATACTTTATCTTGCCATGAAGTCAATGCATTTGAACCCAGTGATACAGTATGTTGATCCCACTGCTGTCAGTGGCACTGTCCATATGTGTACTTGTGTCACCCAATGTATGTAATACAATGTATCACAGTAGCTGTGATTTTTATGACTGCTACTCAAGTTAACCACTTCTCAACCACTTGAAATTAAATGTCAACAGTAGCTGATTTCTCTATTATGACATCACGAGACAGTATCATTGAGCCTCCTAGGAGATGCCAGCAGCAGTGTTCTGTAATGACATCATGGAATCGCCTTAGAGACTGAGATAAATACACAAATGTAAACTTGTTTGTGCGTGACTTGAATTAGTTCCCGAAGGAAACCGTTAGTTTTGTGGACATCTCAGAGATAGGAAAAGAGTGGCGCTGTACAGAGAGACTAATTATCTCCACCTTAACTCTGTATCATGGCAGGTAGGAAGCAACGTGACCTTTACATACCCAAAAAGAAATGGATAATATCTATATTTCTGAACTGTTTACTTTCACAATGTTTTATGGGGTACAGAACAGATAACATGACTCCTATCAATGGATGGGAGAAAGAAGACGGATGGGGTGGGGGGCGGGGGGGAGGGACGGAGGTAGACAACACCCAGGGGGGTTAGGTACCTGGCCTTAATTGGATAATATTTTTTTTTATAAATGTCAAAACTGATTTATTATAGATACATACACACATATTTGTTTTATTATATTTACTTTTATATCTGGCTTGTAATTCAAAATCTTAAATGATTTGAAAAGTAATGTATAGAAAAGAACACATGTACTGTATACATAAATGTCAAAGCGGCAAACGTCTATGGGATCTATGGGATAGTAAAAAAAGACACAGGAACCTTAGTGTATACAGTAGGATTAGTTATGTATAAGGCATGCTTTTTCCTTGCCCTAAGTTTAGGTCAATAACTATTGGACCAATTCTACACCGTGGGGTGTAATGTTCGACTACTTTCAGCCATATCCTTAAATTATTGTCTACAGCAGTGTTTTTCAACCACGGATCCTAGGAACCCTAGGATTCCCCGGGCATCCCTAAAGGGTTCGCTGTAATTTTTAGGTCATTTTAAAATTGTACTTAATACAGAAGAATTTACAGTACAATGCATCTTATCTCAAACGCGCTATTGGAGAGGGTTGGGGTTCCTTACAATGCATCTGATCTCAGAAGCGCTATTAGAGAGGATTGGGGTTCCTCACACTTCATCTGATCTCAGACGCACTATTAGATAGGGTTGGGGTATATTACAATGCATCTCATCTTAGACTCGTTGTTAGAGAGGGTTGGGGTCCCTCAGAATTTCACATATGGTTCCTTAACCAAAAAAAGGTTGGAAACCACTACTCTACAGTAATACAAAGGCCCCAAAAAAGACAAAGCCACAAAACGAGGGCAGAATCTGCCACTTGATTTACAGATATAGCTGACCTGAGTGCTCCTCCAGATACCTCAATATACCAGACGTCTCAGAATACCACACCATAATATTACCACAAAATACTACAGTAGGAACAGGCAATTTTTATGTTTTTATTTTTATTTTTAAAGATCCAGTTCCGAAAGCTATGGTACATCTATATTTGTCATTGTGTTCATAGGTGGACATGAAAGCAGGTGATGGACTGCACAAGTTTTATATGCCAGTTGCCACTTTGTGTTGAAAACTACCTAGAAATAGTTTTCTGTCTGTGTTACATCCCAACACATCATATATGTATATGTATATGTATAAATATATATCTATATATATATTTATAGATTAAACCCCATATATTGAGCTAAAATGTACGGGTGCTCTGGTGTTTCAATACATAGCAATGCTATAGAAGGCAATCATGGAGCTTGCTTAAAAATGTATTTAAATATTGAAACTTCTGACCACTATTGATCAGAGTAGTGGTATGTAACATTGATAATCAAATAAATGTGTTTTCCCAGCAAGCCATTATCCCTGTTAGTGCTTGCTATTCATAACAAAACAAAGACCACCAAAAACTTTATTCAAAACCAGAACCAAAACCCCAAATATTTTAAAGGCAAAATAAAAATACCAAGCCAAGTGAGCATCTCTATGTATTTCATATGTATTTAATATCAAGAATATCTTTTAGCAGGTCTGTTAAAGCAGTCCTAACCCCCCAAAGTCAGGCTTTCAGGATATCCCAGCTTCAGCGGAGGTGGCTCAATCCGTCCCTGCTTCAGCACAGCTCGCTCAATCAGTCCCTGCTTCAGCACAGGTGACTCAATCAGAGGCTGATTGAGTGATTGGGCCACCTGTGCTAAAGCTGGAATATCCTGAAAAGTTGACCTATTGTGGGGGGTTTGATGACTGGAGTTGAGTCCCCGTGTGTTAAAGAAATGTGCCTTGATTGTGCTTTTCTGGCCCTTCACTTTTACCTTTCTTCCTTACAGATCAGTTTTTAAATTCCTCTGCTGTGAACCCTCCACCGACCTGCAGTGCTCCTGCAGTCACCACTGCTTACCCTTCATGGAGCAACAGCTTCCACCCAGTAGGGAGGAATACAGAAGTCTACAGACATGGGGCCCAAGGCATGATTTTGCAACAAGGGTCTGCAGGAACACCAATGTATCTACAGCAGATCCCACAGGCAACACGCGCTTACCCTCGTGTATCGGACATGAACGGAGGATTCTACCACACTGCTACAGGAGGATACACAGGATTTGCAGGACAGGTTAGGGGAGAAGCCACAACGCAGCCTGTTACTTTCCGTCCCAACACACATTTGGAAAGACGTGCTACAATAGGGCCTTGTATAATGGCCACCCAGTATGCACAACTTCAGCAGCCACCATTCATACCCCTTAGAGGAATGCAGACCTTACAAGGTGAGATATGGAGAATCTTTACTAATCATTGTTCAAAATCTTCTCCTTGACCGATACCATTACCTGTTATAAAGATCTTTAATTACGGTCATTCGCCACTGTAGTGTTACAAATATATAGAACTCTACAGTATGTAGTCCTCGCCAATACTGAAGGGATTAAGCATGTGTTTGCTTTTCTTCCTTTGTGTTATTATGTACAATGTGTTGGTATTTATGATAATTGATTATTTCTCCTTTTTGATTTTTTTACAGTGTGTCAGACCTCGCTTGGAGCCCAACATATTTCCCAGGCCAGTTTAATTACACAAGGAGCAGTTCAGCTTGCTGCTAATGAAAAAAGTGAACCACCTCTAATGTACCCAACTCAACCAGCTCGGAAGCTGAGCCACCTCTCAAAGTTACATAGTGATGTGCAAAGCAACAAAGAGTTATATGTGCCAGTGTGGAAAAGGGGTGGGTTAAAAGATATGGCGAAGAGATCTTCAGAGGTGAAGGCCCCCTCACATATTGCTCAGAAGGTTCGTAATAACGTGCTGAGTTCAGTGAAGACTGAGTGTCCGTCAAAGTCTGAGGGGGTACCAAAGTGCTCCAAAGTGGAAACAAAGAAGAAAAAGATCCTTTATTCAGCTGCAAAGGATCAAGTCCCTCAAACTGCACTGCAAAAGAAGGTAAAACCAATGTCAAAGCCAGTAAATCATTCTTCTGCTCCTATACCAGGGAAGTCACCCCATGGCCCACAATCTGGTGACGAGGCTGTTCTGTTAAAAAAGATGAAACGTGTTTGTCTCTCAGGTGCCCACATTTCCAATAAGGTATCTGAAAAGATGCAGCAAAGCCGTGAAGGTACAATGGATGCAAAGACACCTGCTGAACTCATATTAATCCTAAACTGAAGAAAACTCAGGAGATAGGGATCAAACGTAAAGATGCAAAGACTCCTGCAGTTACTCATAGTCCTGAGCGGAAGACACCTCAGGAGATGGGGATCAAACGTAAATATGCAAAAACTCCTGCAGTTACTCATAGTCCTGAGCGGAAGACACCTCAGGAGATGGGGATCAAACTTAAAAATGCAAAGACTCCTGCAGTTACTCATTGTCCTGAGCGGAAGACACCTCAGGAGATCGGGATCAAACGTAAATATGCAAAAACACCTGCTGTTACTCATAGTCCTGAGCGGAAGACACCTCAGGAGATGGGGATCAAATGTAAAGATGCAAAGTCTCCTGCAGTTACTCATAGTCCTGAGCGGAAGACACCTCAAGAGATGGGGATCAAACGTAAACAGAACAGCAATATTAAGCAGCTAGTGAAGAAAACAAAGAACCAGACCAGCGTTTTCAGTTTTGAGCAAGCGCTGCCTTGTGGTACTGATAATAACCCCAAAGCTCTCAAAAGAAAAAGTGCTAATCAGCCTGGAGTGAATTCAGAAGTTCTTGGGAAGGGCAAGAAGTCATTGGAACCTTCTGAACAAGGAAAGGTGAAAGCCCATCACAGCAACCTCAGCCTCCAAATGATTAACTCTGTTCAAGTATTTCACCCATTGGGTAAAAAAGCAGGTCCCACAGGTCCAGGGGCACCCGCAGAATCCATTACACTTGGAAATAAGCTTGGACCAATGCAAGGACGCCAAAGCCAGACTTCTGCTTCTCATGTTCAGTGGTCTCTTACTGATGCGATTAAAAGGTTCATGGCCAAAAAACAGGACAGTATTTCTGGAATTAAAGGTGTCGGTATTAATGCCAGGCCTAGGCTATTTAAAATACATGAGTACACAAGACCTGACATTAAAACCAGTGAAATCAAACAACATGGGGAAAACAAAGCTTCAGTTATAGAGAATCCCAAACACTTCCCAGTGATATCCATAGAACAGGAAGCTGCAGTAAGATGCATTGAAAAGGTGAGCCAAACCACTATCCCCATTCCAGCTCCTGGCATTAAAACCAGTGAAATCAAACAACGTGGGGAAAACAAAGCTTCAGTTATAGAGAATCCCAAACACTTCCCAGTGATATCCATAGAACGGAAAGCTGCAGTGACATGCATTAAAAAGGTCAGCCAAACCACTATCCCCATTCAAGCTCCTTTCAACCAGAAGCACCAGCTTTCTAACCTGCAGCTTCCTATCAATGTACCCAGCAGAGTGGACAACTTCACTCCATCCTTCTGTCAACAGCCTCTCCAAGAGCTTGAGGTTTCCATACCTATTCCACCAGAACAGAGAGAGGAGAGAGAGGCTATGAAAAGGAAATCACAACTGGAGAGGGAGTAAGCCTGTCAACATACCTCCAAGGGGAGGCTACAGTGCTTTGTTCAGAGGCAGAAGGATCATAACATCTCTAAACGTTACGGATACCCACCATCCAGACTTATTTCCCCCATGAGATACTTAAGCCCTAAAAAAACAAAAAAAAACCCTGACTAATCTGTAACTGATGCCAAGCTCTGTGACTATCTGTAAATAAGATTTATATTTATAAGTCAGTTTGTAACATATTTTACTAAGAATATATTTAAAACTCTTCAATAAAATGTATCTATTTTCAATTGAACTCTTTATTTACTAAAGAAACTATTTACAAATGCCAAGGGTTATTGAAATTCTGCAAATTAACTTTAGATTACCCTCTTGATGATACGAGAGAGAGAGAGAGAGAGAGAGAGAGAGAGAGAGAGAGAGAGAGAGAGAGAGAGAGAGATAAGTAAGTCGGACCCCACTTATGAGAGAGAAACAGATAAATATTTAACTATATGCTTTGTCATGTTGTATGTTGTATGTATGTATGTACTGTATGTCTTTATTTATATAGCGCCATTTATGTAGAAAGCGCTTCACCGCAGTAATACACGTGACAATCATATAAATAATACAAATAACAGATCATGGGAATAAGTGCTTCAGACATAAAAGTAACATTTAGGAAAAGGAGTCCCTGCTCTGAAGAGCTTACAATCTAATTGGTAGGTAGAACATACAGAGACAGTAGGACGGCGTTCTGGTAAGTGCGTCTGCAATGGGCCAAGCTTTTTGTATGCGGTCTATAGTATCAGCCTCGGAGCTACTCACATGCTTCTTTAAGCAGATGTGTTAGAATGTGGGTCTTAAAGGTGGATAGAGAAGGTGCTAGTCGGGTATTGATGGGAAGGGCACTCCAGAGGTGAGGGCAGTCAGTGAGAAAGGTTTAAGGCGAGAGAGGGCTTTAGATACAAAAGGGGTAGATAGAAGACATCATTGGGCGGATCGCAAGAGTCGGGATGGTGCATAGCGAGAAATTAGAGCTGAGCTGTAAGGAGGGGCAGAAGAGTGTAAAGCTTTAAAAGTGAGGAGGAGAATTGAGTGTGAGATACGGGATTTGATAGGAAGCCAGGAGAGGGATTTCAGCAGGGGAGACGCTGAGACAGATTTAGGAAAGAGTAGAGTGATTCTGGCAGCAGCGTTTAGGATAGATTGTAGGGGAGACAGGTGAGAGGCAGTAAGACCGGACAGCAGAAGGTTCCAGTATTTGAGATGGTAGAGAATGAGGGTCTGTGTCAGAGTTTTAGCTGTCGAGCAACAGTGGAAGGGCGTATCTTGCGGAAGAAAAAACGACAGGTTTAGCTACCTTTTGAATGTGAGAGAGGAGTCTGTGACCCCCAGGGCAGCGTGCTTGGGCTACTGCATGTATAGTAGTTCTTCCAACAGTAATGTGGAAGGTGGTAGTAGGGCCAGGTTTGGCATGAAATATAAGGAGTTCTGTTTTTGACATGTTAAATTTAAGTCGGCGGAGGATCATGTTGCATTGGGCTTCTCTTCCTTGTGTTTATACTGTACAATGTCACATACCCAGTAGCACTCCTTAAGACAAATATATATGGTGAGGTGGGTCTGGGGTTGAGTTTACATGGGTTTGTGTGCGCAGATTTAAATTGTTTGGAGGTCTGTGACTCCTCCCCGTTTCCAAACTTACTCTGCCCACCTTTAAAGCAGCAGTCCAAGCTGTCGTTTAAAAAAAAAAAATCCCTTTGATATGTGCATCAATACAATCCACACATTGATAAGTAATTAGCTAAGTTGCGATTGATCGGTGAAGATTCGGCTCGGGGGTTGACTAAATGGTTGCCAGTGCAGCAGAAGAGGACCAAAAATGCAAAGTTCTCTGGGGTGATCATGTGACCAGGCAGTCACTGGATACAATTGAGTTTTGCACAGCTAGGGAGAGGGCAGTGTTCAAAAAAAGGGGGGGGGGGGGTTGCCAGAGCCTGTTTCAAAATAGGAAGGGGATGTGACTTTGTAAATGGTTGCTATAGAAACAAAAAATGATTGTTACATTATGATACATTAAAATTTTAATTCAGAGTTGTTTAAAAAAAAGTACTACTACTAGTAGCATTATACTAAAAAAATAATACAGATGCACAGTAATACCCTCTATAGATATACCAAGAATTGTTAAGTGTGAGTGTGTGTGTGAGTTTATGACATGTGGAAGGAAGGTGGAGGGGTGAGAGTCATGGCGAGGGGAGGGGGGTGAAGGAGAGACATGGTGAGGGGAGGGGGGTGAAAGAGACATGGCGAGGGGAGGAGGGTGAAAGAGAGACATAGGTAGGGGGTGATATAGAGACATGGGAATGGGTTTAAAAGAGAGACATGGGGAGGGGTGAAAGAGACATGGGGAGTGGGTGAAAGAGACATGGGGAGTGGGTGAAAGAGTCATGGGGAGCGGCGGTGAAGAGACATGGGAACAGGGGTAAAGAGACATGGGGAGCAGGGGTGAAGAGACATGGGAGCAGGGGTGAAGAGACATTGGGAGGGGAGGGTGAAAGAGACATGGGGAGGTGATCGAGAGACATTTAGAGGGGGGGTGATAGAGAGACATTTGGAGGGGGGGGATGATAGAGAAACACGGGGAGGGGGTGCAAGAGACATAGAGAGGGGGGTGAAAGAGAGCCATGGGGTGGGGCGTGAAAAAGAGACATGGGGAGAGGGGTGAAAGAGACATGGGGAGGGAGGCGATAGAGAGACATGGGGGGATGAAAGAGACATGGGGAGGGGGGGTGAAAGAAAGCCATGGGGAGGGTGGGTCCATGATCCTCAGTTGCTGGAAGAGTGGGCCCGGGTGAGTAGTTTTTTCTTCTTCACAGGTCCGGGAGATGTTGATCAGACGGCTTCTTAGGGTCAAATAAGACATGACAGACCTTATATAAGGCCTGTGACATCACATTTGACTGACAAATGATATATCCACCAATCTAATTGGTGGATGTACCATGTGATGGCTTCCATTTTATTTTTTGGCAGAAATGACATCATCTTAAGTGATTGGATAATAAAGGAACTATTGGATCTCAATATAAATGTAGAAAATATGCAGGGCCAAAGCTATGACAATGCTGCAAATATGCGGGGAAAGCATAATGGAGTTCAAAGACATGTTGAACATGAACCCACGTGCGTTTTATGTACCATGTAGTTCTCATTATTTGAACCTAGTGGTTAACAACACTGCCAAACCCAATATAGGTGCCATTTAATTTTTGGGCTTAATTCAACCGTTGTATAATTTCTTCCCCAGGTCCACCAACAGATAAATCATTCTTTTAAAATCCTTACCCAATTTAACACTAAAGAGAGTCTGTGAAACATGTTGGGAGCCTCGTATTGATGCAGTTAGACCAATTCGATACCACCTGGGAGCGCTCTATGTTGCATTAGTGTATATTAAAGAAGATGTGACATTTAAAAGTGAACATCATGGCCCCCAGAGTAGAGCTGTTGCGTACACTCTCGCAAAATGTATTTGTGACTATAAATTCATATGTTGTGTAATATTTTGGTATGACATATTAAGTACAATCAATCCAGTGAACAAGCAGTCTATAAACTATGACAAAAACAAGTCCAAAGACCAAATCTGGGGCTCCAAAAAACAATCCCAACAGTAGATTTTGGGCCCTGTTTGTTTAAATCAAAAACACTACAGTAATGTCCAAGCCTTTGTCTCATAAATAGAGAGGTATCCTTACCAACTCCACTTATAAATGGTGTAAATGATCAGTCTAGGGGTTTACAGTATATACATGTAGAAAAGATGGCGCCTAGCTGGTTCTGCTCTGTTATTGAGCTATCACAAATCAGCTGTAAATGTTCACATGGAATGGCACCTAGTTAACTTTTTAAATCAATAACTGTAGACTTGCTAGTCGGCCAATATCATAGACTCTATCCTCAATAATAACAAAGTTCATTACAAGCGACTCTACGGAAAAACTCTTCGCCAGGCCATTTTGGATGACACCAAAGGAGATTATGAAACCAAAGGGTGCATCAGTTCAATCCTGCTCCTGTGGGTTGCTGCAGGGCACCTTTTGGTGTGTTGTTCGCTAGGGAGATAGTACAAAGTGAAAAATGTGCGATGCACAACCGGAACGAAAAAATAAATGAACTGGAGAGAGTGTACAGTAACTACACAATTTGCTTTTAATAACTCATCTAATCAAATGACCGGCAACAAAAGCGCGCGCACACAGAGGTTTTCAAACATCTCTATGGAGCTTGGTCCCACCCCCCGTTCGTGTCACGTGTCACTCACGCGCGGCGCGCTCACGGGACGATCGTGCACCACTCCCCAGCTGCGACACAACACCCGTAACAATGCCCACCTGTCTCCTGCGCTCTGCGTCCAATCACAGCTCCCGCGGGGCCACACCTCCGTTCCGCCTCTCACTTTCATTGCTCCAGTCCTCCTATTTAATCTCTGCTTGCTCAGTTACACATTGCTGAGCATAGACCATAGTAGCCTTGTGTTCCTACATTCCTGCTGTGCCTTGCCTTGCGCCTTGCCTCTCTTGCTTTCAGTTTGACCTCATGTGTACCGACCCGGCTAGACTCTTGGACGCTCTCTGTATAACGACCCCAGCTTGCCCTCGACTACCTGCATCTCTCCATCCCTGACCACGGATATAGGACATTCTTTTAACCCACCAGCTCCAACCCTCGACCTCGGCACAACGGACATCTACCGTTACTGGCTCCTCCCCATGACCGCGGCAAGTATCTGGACTACCCTCTCTCTCCAACCCCGACCCGGCTACGCTGACAATCCAGGCGTGCCTCCACTGCTGTGGGTGCGCAGTTTCTACTTTCCCACCTCAGTACCGGGGGTCCGCCTTGTTCGTGGTGAGTGCAAGGGTCACAATTAGAGAGGGTTGGGGTTCCTTACAATGCATCTGATCTCAGACGCGCTATTAGAGAGGGTTGGGGCTCCTTTGAATGCATCTGATCTCAGACGCGCTATTAGAGAAAGTTGGGATTCCTTACAATGCAGATTTCAGACGCGCTGTTAGAGAGGGTTGGGGCTCCTTACAATGTATTTGATCAATGAATTGTAAGGAACCCCAACCCTCTCTAGTGTGTATTTGTGAACTGTAAGGTGCTTGACTAATACACTGGAAGAATATCATTGTTTTCGATTAAAAATATCAAAGAATGTGTTACTTTAACGAGTGCTTTCTCTTTTTTTGAATCTCCAATATACTATTTGCCAAGTGGGACTGATGAAATCACCAAAAACTACTGTAGCAGGTCCCCTTTGGTTGTCAATACGTTACTTTGAAGTGGAAGGGAGAGACCTACTGAGGCCAATATACTAAGCATCGCAAACTGAGCGGGGGGAGGGGTGGAGGGTTTCGGCGCATGTCAAACTTCAATTGCACTCGTGTACTAAGTTCAAATTTCTCCATCTGCGCCCAGCCCCAAAATACTGTTTAGCGCACAGAAATGGATTGCACTTGGTGTATAAAAGTCAATGGTAAATACTAATATCTATATAAATATATACAGTGTTCGACAAATCACCCAAAAATCTACTCGCCCAACCAAAAAATCTACGCGCCACCTAGTCCCGCCCCCAACCCCGCCCCTAGTCCCGCCCCCAACCCCGCTTTAAAATAAAACATATGAATAAAATCCATTTAAATGACAAATATATTTATTGTATTACATTATACTACAATTAGCCCTTGTTACGTGTGTGTGTGTGTGTGTGTGTCTGTGTAAATGTCGATCTAGAAATAAAAGCCAGGTGTGAATGACTAGTTTCCTGCACCCCTTAATCAGTGTCTGGATGCCCCCGCTTCACAATATCTAAAGCAGAACCCCCATTCACCTGCGCTCCGGCGTCATGACGTCACGTTGCCCTAGTAACGTGACGTCACATGACCTCACAGCGTCATTTTGATGCCGCGTTGCCATGGCGACGCAGGAAGGAAGCCGCCGGAGCCTAGGTAAGTGAAGGTTTACAGAGGCCCTGCAGCTCCCCCGGCACTTAATTTAAGTGCCTTCGGGAAGCGCGCGGGGCCTCTGTAAACCCCACGCCCCCCAGACGGCAGTCTTGCGCCCCGCGTGGGGGTCGCGCCCCCCAGTTTGCGCACCGCTGTTCTAGAAATCCAATCGGATAAGGCTCTTTCTGCACGCTTTTGCACAACTCCCAGCTACTAGAATATCCCCCTGTGTCTATCCAAGAGGAGGTTTTAGTGTACTGACAAAAAACATCCCAAAATAAATTGTAATTAAGGCTGCGAGGTGTCACTGTATATAGAACATAGATCCAGTAGCACTCTCATTGTAAAAGACTCATCTCTATCCCCCCACAAATAAGCAGGGGGACCCATTCAAAGCCCATAATGTGTATGTCTGAAGCATTAAAGCAAAGTGCAGTGCTGTACCAAAGTAGTAGTTTAGTTTAGACTGCCCTTGAATGGAGTTGAACACTTCCCCAGTGCTGGAATTAGACATAAAAGGTCTATGCAGCAACATAGAGTAGTTGTGTTTAGACGCATGGCTCTATTTTTTGGAGCAGAGCCGCAGCATATATACTGTAAGAACAGTTTCTTACTTCTGACGCGGTATGTTAGACTTATGGCACTTCAGATATGGAGGATTGTTTTGGGCAAATAAAAGGTTAAAAAAAAGTATCAGAGAAATGCAACTTGTGACGCATCTCATTTTAATCTGTGCACCATGTAACTGCCCCCAACTCATCCTACTCACTCTCCCCAAGGTGCAAATTGGGGCAGAGACGCAGAATGTGATACATCTGATTATAATCTGTGCACCATGTAACTCCCCCCAACTCCTTCTACTGACTCTCCCCAAGGTGCAAGCTGGGGCAGAGACGCAGACTGTGATACATCTCATTATAATCTGTGTGCCATGTAACTCCTCCCCAACTCCTCCTACTGACTCTCCCCAAGGTGCATGCTGGGGCAGAGACGCAGACTGTGATACATCTCATTATAATCTGTGATACTTTATCTTGCCATGAAGTCAATGCATTTGAACCCAGTGATACAGTATGTTGATCCCACTGCTGTCAGTGGCACTGTCCATATGTGTACTTGTGTCACCCAATGTATGTAATACAATGTATCACAGTAGCTGTGATTTTTATGACTGCTACTCAAGTTAACCACTTCTCAACCACTTGAAATTAAATGTCAACAGTAGCTGATTTCTCTATTATGACATCACGAGACAGTATCATTGAGCCTCCTAGGAGATGCCAGCAGCAGTGTTCTGTAATGACATCATGGAATCGCCTTAGAGACTGAGATAAATACACAAATGTAAACTTGTTTGTGCGTGACTTGAATTAGTTCCCGAAGGAAACCGTTAGTTTTGTGGACATCTCAGAGATAGGAAAAGAGTGGCGCTGTACAGAGAGACTAATTATCTCCACCTTAACTCTGTATCATGGCAGGTAGGAAGCAACGTGACCTTTACATACCCAAAAAGAAATGGATAATATCTATATTTCTGAACTGTTTACTTTCACAATGTTTTATGGGGTACAGAACAGATAACATGACTCCTATCAATGGATGGGAGAAAGAAGACGGATGGGGTGGGGGGCGGGGGGGAGGGACGGAGGTAGACAACACCCAGGGGGGTTAGGTACCTGGCCTTAATTGGATAATATTTTTTTTTATAAATGTCAAAACTGATTTATTATAGATACATACACACATATTTGTTTTATTGTATTTACTTTTATATCTGGCTTGTAATTCAAAATCTTAAATGATTTGAACAGTAATGTATAGAAAAGAACACATGTACTGTATACATAAATGTCAAAGCGGCAAACGTCTATGGGATCTATGGGATAGTAAAAAAAGACACAGGAACCTTAGTGTATACAGTAGGATTAGTTATGTATAAGGCATGCTTTTTCCTTGCCCTAAGTTTAGGTCAATAACTATTGGACCAATTCTACACCGTGGGGTGTAATGTTCGACTACTTTCAGCCATATCCTTAAATTATTGTCTACAGCAGTGTTTTTCAACCACGGATCCTAGGAACCCTAGGATTCCCCGGGCATCCCTAAAGGGTTCGCTGTAATTTTTAGGTCATTTTAAAATTGTACTTAATACAGAAGAATTTACAGTACAATGCATCTTATCTCAAACGCGCTATTGGAGAGGGTTGGGGTTCCTTACAATGCATCTGATCTCAGACACGCTATTAGAGAGGGTTGGGGCTCCTTACAATGCATCTGATCTCAGAAGCGCTATTAGAGAGGATTGGGGTTCCTCACACTTCATCTGATCTCAGACGCACTATTAGATAGGGTTGGGGTATATTACAATGCATCTCATCTTAGACTCGTTGTTAGAGAGGGTTGGGGTCCCTCAGAATTTCACATATGGTTCCTTAACCAAAAAAAGGTTGGAAACCACTACTCTACAGTAATACAAAGGCCCCAAAAAAGACAAAGCCACAAAACGAGGGCAGAATCTGCCACTTGATTTACAGATATAGCTGACCTGAGTGCTCCTCCAGATACCTCAATATACCAGACGTCTCAGAATACCACACCATAATATTACCACAAAATACTACAGTAGGAACAGGCAATTTTTATGTTTTTATTTTTATTTTTAAAGATCCAGTTCCGAAAGCTATGGTACATCTATATTTGTCATTGTGTTCATAGGTGGACATGAAAGCAGGTGATGGACTGCACAAGTTTTATATGCCAGTTGCCACTTTGTGTTGAAAACTACCTAGAAATAGTTTTCTGTCTGTGTTACATCCCAACACATCATATATGTATATGTATATGTATAAATATATATCTATATATATATTTATAGATTAAACCCCATATATTGAGCTAAAATGTACGGGTGCTCTGGTGTTTCAATACATAGCAATGCTATAGAAGGCAATCATGGAGCTTGCTTAAAAATGTATTTAAATATTGAAACTTCTGACCACTATTGATCAGAGTAGTGGTATGTAACATTGATAATCAAATAAATGTGTTTTCCCAGCAAGCCATTATCCCTGTTAGTGCTTGCTATTCATAACAAAACAAAGACCACCAAAAACTTTATTCAAAACCAGAACCAAAACCCCAAATATTTTAAAGGCAAAATAAAAATACCAAGCCAAGTGAGCATCTCTATGTATTTCATATGTATTTGATATCAAGAATATATTTTAGCAGGTCTGTTAAAGCAGTCCTAACCCCCCAAAGTCAGGCTTTCAGGATATCCCAGCTTCAGCGGAGGTGGCTCAATCCGTCCCTGCTTCAGTACAGCTCGCTCAATCAGTCCCTGCTTCAGCACAGGTGACTCAATCAGAGGCTGATTGAGTGATTGGGCCACCTGTGCTAAAGCTGGAATATCCTGAAAAGTTGACCTATTGTGGGGGGTTTGATGACTGGAGTTGAGTCCCCGTGTGTTAAAGAAATGTGCCTTGATTGTGCTTTTCTGGCCCTTCACTTTTACCTTTCTTCCTTACAGATCAGTTTTTAAATTCCTCTGCTGTGAACCCTCCACTGACCTGCAGTGCTCCTGCAGTCACCACTGCTTACCCTTCATGGAGCAACAGCTTCCACCCAGTAGGGAGGAATACAGAAGTCTACAGACATGGGGCCCAAGGCATGATTTTGCAACAAGGGTCTGCAGGAACACCAATGTATCTACAGCAGATCCCACAGGCAACACGCGCTTACCCTCGTGTATCGGACATGAACGGAGGATTCTACCACACTGCTACAGGAGGATACACAGGATTTGCAGGACAGGTTAGGGGAGAAGCCACAACGCAGCCTGTTACTTTCCGTCCCAACACACATTTGGAAAGACGTGCTACAATAGGGCCTTGTATAATGGCCACCCAGTATGCACAACTTCAGCAGCCACCATTCATACCCCTTAGAGGAATGCAGACCTTACAAGGTGAGATATGGAGAATCTTTACTAATCATTGTTCAAAATCTTCTCCTTGACCGATACCATTACCTGTTATAAAGATCTTTAATTACGGTCATTCGCCACTGTAGTGTTACAAATATATAGAACTCTACAGTATGTAGTCCTCGCCAATACTGAAGGGATTAAGCATGTGTTTGCTTTTCTTCCTTTGTGTTATTATGTACAATGTGTTGGTATTTATGATAATTGATTATTTCTCCTTTTTGATTTTGTTACAGTGTGTCAGACCTCGCTTGGAGCCCAACATATTTCCCAGGCCAGTTTAATTACACAAGGAGCAGTTCAGCTTGCTGCTAATGAAAAAAGTGAACCACCTCTAATGTACCCAACTCAACCAGCTCGGAAGCTGAGCCACCTCTCAAAGTTACATATTGATGTGCAAAGCAACAAAGAGTTATATGTGCCAGTGTGGAAAAGGGGTGGGTTAAAAGATATGGCGAAGAGATCTTCAGAGGTGAAGGCCCCCTCACATATTGCTCAGAAGGTTCGTAATAACGTGCTGAGTTCAGTGAAGACTGAGTGTCCGTCAAAGTCTGAGGGGGTACCAAAGTGCTCCAAAGTGGAAACAAAGAAGAAAAAGATCCTTTATTCAGCTGCAAAGGATCAAGTCCCTCAAACTGCACTGCAAAAGAAGGTAAAACCAATGTCAAAGCCAGTAAATCATTCTTCTGCTCCTATACCAGGGAAGTCACCCCATGGCCCACAATCTGGTGACGAGGCTGTTCTGTTAAAAAAGATGAAACGTGTTTGTCTCTCAGGTGCCCACATTTCCAATAAGGTATCTGAAAAGATGCAGCAAAGCCGTGAAGGTACAATGGATGCAAAGACACCTGCTGTTACTCATATTAATCCTAAACTGAAGAAAACTCAGGAGATAGGGATCAAACGTAAAGATGCAAAGACTCCTGCAGTTACTCATAGTCCTGAGCGGAAGACACCTCAGGAGATGGGGATCAAACGTAAATATGCAAAAACTCCTGCAGTTACTCATAGTCCTGAGCGGAAGACACCTCAGGAGATGGGGATCAAACGTAAATATGCAAAAACTCCTGCAGTTACTCATAGTCCTGAGCGGAAGACACCTCAGGAGATGGGGATCAAACGTAAATATGCAAAAACTCCTGCAGTTACTCATAGTCCTGAGCGGAAGACACCTCAGGAGATGGGGATCAAACTTAAAAATGCAAAGACTCCTGCAGTTACTCATTGTCCTGAGCGGAAGACACCTCAGGAGATCGGGATCAAACGTAAATATGCAAAAACACCTGCTGTTACTCATAGTCCTGAGCGGAAGACACCTCAGGAGATGGGGATCAAATGTAAAGATGCAAAGTCTCCTGCAGTTACTCATAGTCCTGAGCGGAAGACACCTCAAGAGATGGGGATCAAACGTAAACAGAACAGCAATATTAAGCAGCTAGTGAAGAAAACAAAGAACCAGACCAGCGTTTTCAGTTTTGAGCAAGCGCTGGCTTGTGGTACTGATAATAACCCCAAAGCTCTCAAAAGAAAAAGTGCTAATCAGCCTGGAGTGAATTCAGAAGTTCTTGGGAAGGGCAAGAAGTCATTGGAACCTTCTGAACAAGGAAAGGTGAAAGCCCATCACAGCAACCTCAGCCTCCAAATGATTAACTCTGTTCAAGTATTTCACCCATTGGGTAAAAAAGCAGGTCCCACAGGTCCAGGGGCACCCGCAGAATCCATTACACTTGGAAATAAGCTTGGACCAATGCAAGGACGCCAAAGCCAGACTTCTGCTTCTCATGTTCAGTGGTCTCTTACTGATGCGATTAAAAGGTTCATGGCCAAAAAACAGGACAGTATTTCTGGAATTAAAGGTGTCGGTATTAATGCCAGGCCTAGGCTATTTAAAATACATGAGTACACAAGACCTGACATTAAAACCAGTGAAATCAAACAACATGGGGAAAACAAAGCTTCAGTTATAGAGAATCCCAAACACTTCCCAGTGATATCCATAGAACAGGAAGCTGCAGTAAGATGCATTGAAAAGGTGAGCCAAACCACTATCCCCATTCCAGCTCCTGGCATTAAAACCAGTGAAATCAAACAACGTGGGGAAAACAAAGCTTCAGTTATAGAGAATCCCAAACACTTCCCAGTGATATCCATAGAACGGAAAGCTGCAGTGACATGCATTAAAAAGGTCAGCCAAACCACTATCCCCATTCAAGCTCCTTTCAACCAGAAGCACCAGCTTTCTAACCTGCAGCTTCCTATCAATGTACCCAGCAGAGTGGACAACTTCACTCCATCCTTCTGTCAACAGCCTCTCCAAGAGCTTGAGGTTTCCATACCTATTCCACCAGAACAGAGAGAGGAGAGAGAGGCTATGAAAAGGAAATCACAACTGGAGAGGGAGTAAGCCTGTCAACATACCTCCAAGGGGAGGCTACAGTGCTTTGTTCAGAGGCAGAAGGATCATAACATCTCTAAACGTTACGGATACCCACCATCCAGACTTATTTCCCCCATGAGATACTTAAGCCCTAAAAAAACAAAAAAAAACCCTGACTAATCTGTAACTGATGCCAAGCTCTGTGACTATCTGTAAATAAGATTTATATTTATAAGTCAGTTTGTAACATATTTTACTAAGAATATATTTAAAACTCTTCAATAAAATGTATCTATTTTCAATTGAACTCTTTATTTACTAAAGAAACTATTTACAAATGCCAAGGGTTATTGAAATTCTGCAAATTAACTTTAGATTACCCTCTTGATGATACGAGAGAGAGAGAGAGAGAGAGAGAGAGAGAGAGAGAGAGAGAGAGAGAGAGAGAGAGAGAGAGAGAGAGAGAGAGAGAGAGAGATAAGTAAGTCGGACCCCACTTATGAGAGAGAAACAGATAAATATTTAACTATATGCTTTGTCATGTTGTATGTTGTATGTATGTATGTACTGTATGTCTTTATTTATATAGCGCCATTTATGTAGAAAGCGCTTCACCGCAGTAATACACGTGACAATCATATAAATAATACAAATAACAGATCATGGGAATAAGTGCTTCAGACATAAAAGTAACATTTAGGAAAAGGAGTCCCTGCTCTGAAGAGCTTACAATCTAATTGGTAGGTAGAACATACAGAGACAGTAGGACGGCGTTCTGGTAAGTGCGTCTGCAATGGGCCAAGCTTTTTGTATGCGGTCTATAGTATCAGCCTCGGAGCTACTCACATGCTTCTTTAAGCAGATGTGTTAGAATGTGGGTCTTAAAGGTGGATAGAGAAGGTGCTAGTCGGGTATTGATGGGAAGGGCATTCCAGAGGTGAGGGCAGTCAGTGAGAAAGGTTTAAGGCGAGAGAGGGCTTTAGATACAAAAGGGGTAGATAGAAGACATCATTGGGCGGATCGCAAGAGTCGGGATGGTGCATAGCGAGAAATTAGAGCTGAGCTGTAAGGAGGGGCAGAAGAGTGTAAAGCTTTAAAAGTGAGGAGGAGAATTGAGTGTGAGATACGGGATTTGATAGGAAGCCAGGAGAGGGATTTCAGCAGGGGAGACGCTGAGACAGATTTAGGAAAGAGTAGAGTGATTCTGGCAGCAGCGTTTAGGATAGATTGTAGGGGAGACAGGTGAGAGGCAGTAAGACCGGACAGCAGAAGGTTCCAGTATTTGAGATGGTAGAGAATGAGGGTCTGTGTCAGAGTTTTATGTCGAGCAACAGTGGAAGGGCGTATCTTGCGGAAGAAAAAACGACAGGTTTAGCTACCTTTTGAATGTGAGAGAGGAGTCTGTGACCCCCAGGGCAGCGTGCTTGGGCTACTGCATGTATAGTAGTTCTTCCAACAGTAATGTGGAAGGTGGTAGTAGGGCCAGGTTTGGCATGAAATATAAGGAGTTCTGTTTTTGACATGTTAAATTTAAGTCGGCGGAGGATCATGTTGCATTGGGCTTCTCTTCCTTGTGTTTATACTGTACAATGTCACATACCCAGTAGCACTCCTTAAGACAAATATATATGGTGAGGTGGGTCTGGGGTTGAGTTTACATGGGTTTGTGTGCGCAGATTTAAATTGTTTGGAGGTCTGTGACTCCTCCCCGTTTCCAAACTTACTCTGCCCACCTTTAAAGCAGCAGTCCAAGCTGTCGTTTAAAAAAAAAAAATCCCTTTGATATGTGCATCAATACAATCCACACATTGATAAGTAATTAGCTAAGTTGCGATTGATCGGTGAAGATTCGGCTCGGGGGTTGACTAAATGGTTGCCAGTGCAGCAGAAGAGGACCAAAAATGCAAAGTTCTCTGGGGTGATCATGTGACCAGGCAGTCACTGGATACAATTGAGTTTTGCACAGCTAGGGAGAGGGCAGTGTTCAAAAAAAGGGGGGGGGGGGGGTTGCCAGAGCCTGTTTCAAAATAGGAAGGGGATGTGACTTTGTAAATGGTTGCTATAGAAACAAAAAATGATTGTTACATTATGATACATTAAAATTTTAATTCAGAGTTGTTTAAAAAAAAGTACTACTACTAGTAGCATTATACTAAAAAATAATACAGATGCACAGTAATACCCTCTATAGATATACCAAGAATTGTTAAGTGTGAGTGTGTGTGTGAGTTTATGACATGTGGAAGGAAGGTGGAGGGGTGAGAGTCATGGCGAGGGGAGGGGGGTGAAGGAGAGACATGGTGAGGGGAGGGGGGTGAAAGAGACATGGCGAGGGGAGGAGGGTGAAAGAGAGACATAGGTAGGGGGTGATATAGAGACATGGGAATGGGTTTAAAAGAGAGACATGGGGAGGGGTGAAAGAGACATGGGGAGTGGGTGAAAGAGACATGGGGAGTGGGTGAAAGAGTCATGGGGAGCGGCGGTGAAGAGACATGGGAACAGGGGTAAAGAGACATGGGGAGCAGGGGTGAAGAGACATGGGAGCAGGGGTGAAGAGACATTGGGAGGGGAGGGTGAAAGAGACATGGGGAGGTGATCGAGAGACATTTAGAGGGGGGGTGATAGAGAGACATTTGGAGGGGGGGGATGATAGAGAAACACGGGGAGGGGGTGCAAGAGACATAGAGAGGGGGGTGAAAGAGAGCCATGGGGTGGGGCGTGAAAAAGAGACATGTGGAGAGGGGTGAAAGAGACATGGGGAGGGAGGCGATAGAGAGACATGGGGGGATGAAAGAGACATGGGGAGGGGGGGTGAAAGAAAGCCATGGGGAGGGTGGGTCCATGATCCTCAGTTGCTGGAAGAGTGGGCCCGGGTGAGTAGTTTTTTCTTCTTCACAGGTCCGGGAGATGTTGATCAGACGGCTTCTTAGGGTCAAATAAGACATGACAGACCTTATATAAGGCCTGTGACATCACATTTGACTGACAAATGATATATCCACCAATCTAATTGGTGGATGTACCATGTGATGGCTTCCATTTTATTTTTTGGCAGAAATGACATCATCTTAAGTGATTGGATAATAAAGGAACTATTGGATCTCAATATAAATGTAGAAAATATGCAGGGCCAAAGCTATGACAATGCTGCAAATATGCGGGGAAAGCATAATGGAGTTCAAAGACATGTTGAACATGAACCCACGTGCGTTTTATGTACCATGTAGTTCTCATTATTTGAACCTAGTGGTTAACAACACTGCCAAACCCAATATAGGTGCCATTTAATTTTTGGGCTTAATTCAACCGTTGTATAATTTCTTCCCCAGGTCCACCAACAGATAAATCATTCTTTTAAAATCCTTACCCAATTTAACACTAAAGAGAGTCTGTGAAACATGTTGGGAGCCTCGTATTGATGCAGTTAGACCAATTCGATACCACCTGGGAGCGCTCTATGTTGCATTAGTGTATATTAAAGAAGATGTGACATTTAAAAGTGAACATCATGGCCCCCAGAGTAGAGCTGTTGCGTACACTCTCGCAAAATGTATTTGTGACTATAAATTCATACTGCACCGACACACTTTATTCGAGCAAATACCCGGTATGTACCTGGCAGATACCTGGAATGCGCCGCTCCTCACCTCTGACAAGCCCCGTTGCATTTGCCTTCCCAGCCTGGGTTCATGCCTGGCTGATGGGCGGCTGATCTGTTAAATGATAATGATTAGGATTTAATAGGCTGCAATGCTTCGCGTGTCTACCAGATGGCATAAATTCATGAATTGTAATGCAGTATATATATATGTACTGTGCAGTATTGCAGCCAGCGGGAATAAAATGCTTCAATCCCTGCCGGAAAATAACTCAATGCACTCGGGCAGAAAACAGTCACAAACCTCAATACACCCGGGTATACCCGAATTCGTGGGACTAGCCGAGCTCGAATAAAGTGTGTCGCCAGTGTATGTTGTGTAATATTTTGGTATGACATATTAAGTACAATCAATCCAGTGAACAAGCAGTCTATAAACTATGACAAAAACAAGTCCAAAGACCAAATCTGGGGCTCCAAAAAACAATCCCAACAGTAGATTTTGGGCCCTGTTTGTTTAAATCAAAAACACTACAGTAATGTCCAAGCCTTTGTCTCATAAATAGAGAGGTATCCTTACCAACTCCACTTATAAATGGTGTAAATGATCAGTCTAGGGGTTTACAGTATATACATGTAGAAAAGATGGCGCCTAGCTGGTTCTGCTCTGTTATTGAGCTATCACAAATCAGCTGTAAATGTTCACATGGAATGGCACCTAGTTAACTTTTTAAATCAATAACTGTAGACTTGCTAGTCGGCCAATATCATAGACTCTATCCTCAATAATAACAAAGTTCATTACAAGCGACTCTACGGAAAAACTCTTCGCCAGGCCATTTTAATAACTCATCTAATCAAATGACCGGCAACAAAAGCGCGCGCACACAGAGGTTTTCAAACATCTCTATGGAGCTTGGTCCTACCCCCCGTTCGTGTCACGTGTCACTCACGCGCGGCGCGCTCACGGGACGATCGTGCACCACTCCCCAGCTGCGACACAACACCCGTAACAATGCCCACCTGTCTCCTGCGCTCTGCGTCCAATCACAGCTCCCGCGGGGCGACACCTCCGTTCCGCCTCTCACTCTCATTGCTCCAGTCCTCCTATTTAATCTCTGCTTGCTCAGTTACACATTGCTGAGCATAGACCATAGTAGCCTTGTGTTCCTACATTCCTGCTTTGCCCTGTGCCTTGCCTCTCTTGCTTTCAGTTTGACCTCATGTGTACCGACCCGGCTAGACTCTTGGACGCTCTCTGTATAATGACCCCAGCTTGCCCTCGACTACCTGCATCTCTCCATCCCTGACCACGGATATAGGACATTCTTTTAACCCACCAGCTCCAACCCTCGACCTCGGCACAACGGACATCTACCGTTACTGGCTCCTCCCCATGACCGCGGCAAGTATCTGGACTACCCTCTCTCTCCAACCCCGACCCGGCTACGCTGACAATCCAGGCGTGCCTCCACTGCTGTGGGTGCGCAGTTTCTACTTTCCCACCTCAGTACCGGGGGTCCGCCTTGTTCGTGGTGAGTGCAAGGGTCACAATTAGAGAGGGTTGGGGTTCCTTACAATGCATCTGATCTCAGACGCGCTATTAGAGAGGGTTGGGGCTCCTTTGAATGCATCTGATCTCAGACGCGCTATTAGAGAAAGTTGGGATTCCTTACAATGCAGATTTCAGACGCGCTGTTAGAGAGGGTTGGGGCTCCTTACAATGTATTTGATCAATGCATTGTAAGGAACCCCAACCCTCTCTAGTGTGTATTTGTGAACTGTAAGGTGCTTGACTAATACACTGGAAGAATATCATTGTTTTCGATTAAAAATATCAAAGAATGTGTTACTTTAACGAGCGCTTTCTCTTTTTTTGAATCTCCAATATACTATTTGCCAAGTGGGACTGATGAAATCACCAAAAACTACTGTAGCAGGTCCCCTTTGGTTGTCAATACGTTACTTTGAAGTGGAAGGGAGAGACCTACTGAGGCCAATATACTAAGCATCGCAAACTGAGCGGGGGGAGGGGTGGAGGGTTTCGGCGCATGTCAAACTTCAATTGCACTCGTGTACTAAGTTCAAATTTCTCCATCTGCGCCCAGCCCCAAAATACTGTTTAGCGCACAGAAATGGATTGCACTTGGTGTATAAAAGTCAATGGTACATACTAATATCTATATAAATATATACAGTGTTCGACAAATCACCCAAAAATCTACTCGCCCAACCAAAAAATCTACTCGCCACCTAGTCCCGCCCCCAACCCCGCCCCTAGTCTCGCCCCCAACCCCGCCCCCAACCCCGCTTTAAAATAAAACATATGAATAAAATCCATTTAAATGACAAATATATTTATTGTATTACATTATACTACAATTAGCCCTTGTTACGTGTGTGTGTGTGTGTGTGTGTCTGTGTAAATGTCGATCTAGAAATAAAAGCCAGGTGTGAATGACTAGTTTCCTGCACCCCTTAATCAGTGTCTGGATGCCCCCGCTTCACAATATCTAAAGCAGAACCCCCATTCACCTGCGCTCCGGCGTCATGACGTCACGTTGCCCTAGTAACGTGACGTCACATGACCTCACAGCGTCATTTTGATGCCGCGTTGCCATGGCGACGCAGGAAGGAAGCCGCCGGAGCCTAGGTAAGTGAAGGTTTACAGAGGCCCTGCAGCTCCCCCGGCACTTAATTTAAGTGCCTTCGGGAAGCGCGCGGGGCCTCTGTAAACCCCACGCCCCCCAGACGGCAGTCTTGCGCCCCGCGTGGGGGTCGCGCCCCCCAGTTTGCGCACCGCTGTTCTAGAAATCCAATCGGATAAGGCTCTTTCTGCACGCTTTTGCACAACTCCCAGCTACTAGAATATCCCCCTGTGTCTATCCAAGAGGAGGTTTTAGTGTACTGACAAAAAACATCCCAAAATAAATTGTAATTAAGGCTGCGAGGTGTCACTGTATATAGAACATAGATCCAGTAGCACTCTCATTGTAAAAGACTCATCTCTATCCCCCCACAAATAAGCAGGGGGACCCATTCAAAGCCCATAATGTGTATGTCTGAAGCATTAAAGCAAAGTGCAGTGCTGTACCAAAGTAGTAGTTTAGTTTAGACTGCCCTTGAATGGAGTTGAACACTTCCCCAGTGCTGGAATTAGACATAAAAGGTCTATGCAGCAACATAGAGTAGTTGTGTTTAGACGCATGGCTCTATTTTTTGGAGCAGAGCCGCAGCATATATACTGTAAGAACAGTTTCTTACTTCTGACGCGGTATGTTAGACTTATGGCACTTCAGATATGGAGGATTGTTTTGGGCAAATAAAAGGTTAAAAAAAAGTATCAGAGAAATGCAACTTGTGACGCATCTCATTTTAATCTGTGCACCATGTAACTGCCCCCAACTCATCCTACTCACTCTCCCCAAGGTGCAAATTGGGGCAGAGACGCAGAATGTGATACATCTGATTATAATCTGTGCACCATGTAACTCCCCCCAACTCTTTCTACTGACTCTCCCCAAGGTGCAAGCTGGGGCAGAGACGCAGACTGTGATACATCTCATTATAATCTGTGTGCCATGTAACTCCTCCCCAACTCCTCCTACTGACTCTCCCCAAGGTGCATGCTGGGGCAGAGACGCAGACTGTGATACATCTCATTATAATCTGTGATACTTTATCTTGCCATGAAGTCAATGCATTTGAACCCAGTGATACAGTATGTTGATCCCACTGCTGTCAGTGGCACTGTCCATATGTGTACTTGTGTCACCCAATGTATGTAATACAATGTATCACAGTAGCTGTGATTTTTATGACTGCTACTCAAGTTAACCACTTCTCAACCACTTGAAATTAAATGTCAACAGTAGCTGATTTCTCTATTATGACATCACGAGGCAGTATCATTGAGCCTCCTAGGAGATGCCAGCAGCAGTGTTCTGTAATGACATCATGGAATCGCCTTAGAGACTGAGATAAATACACAAATGTAAACTTGTTTGTGCGTGACTTGAATTAGTTCCCGAAGGAAACCGTTAGTTTTGTGGACATCTCAGAGATAGGAAAAGAGTGGCGCTGTACAGAGAGACTAATTATCTCCACCTTAACTCTGTATCATGGCAGGTAGGAAGCAACGTGACCTTTACATACCCAAAAAGAAATGGATAATATCTATATTTCTGAACTGTTTACTTTCACAATGTTTTATGGGGTACAGAACAGATAACATGACTCCTATCAATGGATGGGAGAAAGAAGACGGATGGGGTGGGGGGCGGGGGGGAGGGACGGATGTAGACAACACCCAGGGGGGTTAGGTACCTGGCCTTAATTGGATAATATTTTTTTTTATAAATGTCAAAACTGATTTATTATAGATACATACACACATATTTGTTTTATTGTATTTACTTTTATATCTGGCTTGTAATTCAAAATCTTAAATGATTTGAACAGTAATGTATAGAAAAGAACACATGTACTGTATACATAAATGTCAAAGCGGCAAACGTCTATGGGATCTATGGGATAGTAAAAAAAGACACAGGAACCTTAGTGTATACAGTAGGATTAGTTATGTATAAGGCATGCTTTTTCCTTGCCCTAAGTTTAGGTCAATAACTATTGGACCAATTCTACACCGTGGGGTGTAATGTTCGACTACTTTCAGCCATATCCTTAAATTATTGTCTACAGCAGTGTTTTTCAACCACGGATCCTAGGAACCCTAGGATTCCCCGGGCATCCCTAAAGGGTTCGCTGTAATTTTTAGGTCATTTTAAAATTGTACTTAATACAGAAGAATTTACAGTACAATGCATCTTATCTCAAACGCGCTATTGGAGAGGGTTGGGGTTCCTTACAATGCATCTGATCTCAGACGCGCTATTAGAGAGGGTTGGGGCTCCTTACAATGCATCTGATCTCAGAAGCGCTATTAGAGAGGATTGGGGTTCCTCACACTTCATCTGATCTCAGACGCACTATTAGATAGGGTTGGGGTATATTACAATGCATCTCATCTTAGACTCGTTGTTAGAGAGGGTTGGGGTCCCTCAGAATTTCACATATGGTTCCTTAACCAAAAAAAGGTTGGAAACCACTACTCTACAGTAATACAAAGGCCCCAAAAAAGACAAAGCCACAAAACGAGGGCAGAATCTGCCACTTGATTTACAGATATAGCTGACCTGAGTGCTCCTCCAGATACCTCAATATACCAGACGTCTCAGAATACCACACCATAATATTACCACAAAATACTACAGTAGGAACAGGCAATTTTTATGTTTTTATTTTTATTTTTAAAGATCCAGTTCCGAAAGCTATGGTACATCTATATTTGTCATTGTGTTCATAGGTGGACATGAAAGCAGGTGATGGACTGCACAAGTTTTATATGCCAGTTGCCACTTTGTGTTGAAAACTACCTAGAAATAGTTTTCTGTCTGTGTTACATCCCAACACATCATATATGTATATGTATATGTATAAATATATATCTATATATATATTTATAGATTAAACCCCATATATTGAGCTAAAATGTACGGGTGCTCTGGTGTTTCAATACATAGCAATGCTATAGAAGGCAATCATGGAGCTTGCTTAAAAATGTATTTAAATATTGAAACTTCTGACCACTATTGATCAGAGTAGTGGTATGTAACATTGATAATCAAATAAATGTGTTTTCCCAGCAAGCCATTATCCCTGTTAGTGCTTGCTATTCATAACAAAACAAAGACCACCAAAAACTTTATTCAAAACCAGAACCAAAACCCCAAATATTTTAAAGGCAAAATAAAAATACCAAGCCAAGTGAGCATCTCTATGTATTTCATATGTATTTGATATCAAGAATATCTTTTAGCAGGTCTGTTAAAGCAGTCCTAACCCCCCAAAGTCAGGCTTTCAGGATATCCCAGCTTCAGCGGAGGTGGCTCAATCCGTCCCTGCTTCAGCACAGCTCGCTCAATCAGTCCCTGCTTCAGCACAGGTGACTCAATCAGAGGCTGATTGAGTGATTGGGCCACCTGTGCTAAAGCTGGAATATCCTGAAAAGTTGACCTATTGTGGGGGGTTTGATGACTGGAGTTGAGTCCCCGTGTGTTAAAGAAATGTGCCTTGATTGTGCTTTTCTGGCCCTTCACTTTTACCTTTCTTCCTTACAGATCAGTTTTTAAATTCCTCTGCTGTGAACCCTCCACCGACCTGCAGTGCTCCTGCAGTCACCACTGCTTACCCTTCATGGAGCAACAGCTTCCACCCAGTAGGGAGGAATACAGAAGTCTACAGACATGGGGCCCAAGGCATGATTTTGCAACAAGGGTCTGCAGGAACACCAATGTATCTACAGCAGATCCCACAGGCAACACGCGCTTACCCTCGTGTATCGGACATGAACGGAGGATTCTACCACACTGCTACAGGAGGATACACAGGATTTGCAGGACAGGTTAGGGGAGAAGCCACAACGCAGCCTGTTACTTTCCGTCCCAACACACATTTGGAAAGACGTGCTACAATAGGGCCTTGTATAATGGCCACCCAGTATGCACAACTTCAGCAGCCACCATTCATACCCCTTAGAGGAATGCAGACCTTACAAGGTGAGATATGGAGAATCTTTACTAATCATTGTTCAAAATCTTCTCCTTGACTGATACCATTACCTGTTATAAAGATCTTTAATTACGGTCATTCGCCACTGTAGTGTTACAAATATATAGAACTCTACAGTATGTAGTCCTCGCCAATACTGAAGGGATTAAGCATGTGTTTGCTTTTCTTCCTTTGTGTTATTATGTACAATGTGTTGGTATTTATGATAATTGATTATTTCTCCTTTTTGATTTTGTTACAGTGTGTCAGACCTCGCTTGGAGCCCAACATATTTCCCAGGCCAGTTTAATTACACAAGGAGCAGTACAGCTTGCTGCTAATGAAAAAAGTGAACCACCTCTAATGTACCCAACTCAACCAGCTCGGAAGCTGAGCCACCTCTCAAAGTTACATATTGATGTGCAAAGCAACAAAGAGTTATATGTGCCAGTGTGGAAAAGGGGTGGGTTAAAAGATATGGAGAAGAGATCTTCAGAGGTGAAGGCCCCCTCACATATTGCTCAGAAGGTTCGTAATAACGTGCTGAGTTCAGTGAAGACTGAGTGTCCGTCAAAGTCTGAGGGGGTACCAAAGTGCTCCAAAGTGGAAACAAAGAAGAAAAAGATCCTTTATTCAGCTGCAAAGGATCAAGTCCCTCAAACTGCACTGCAAAAGAAGGTAAAACCAATGTCAAAGCCAGTAAATCATTCTTCTGCTCCTATACCAGGGAAGTCACCCCATGGCCCACAATCTGGTGACGAGGCTGTTCTGTTAAAAAAAGATGAAACGTGTTTGTCTCTCAGGTGCCCACATTTCCAATAAGGTATCTGAAAAGATGCAGCAAAGCCGTGAAGGTACAATGGATGCAAAGACACCTGCTGTTACTCATATTAATCCTAAACTGAAGAAAACTCAGGAGATAGGGATCAAACGTAAAGATGCAAAGACTCCTGCAGTTACTCATAGTCCTGAGCGGAAGACACCTCAGGAGATGGGGATCAAACGTAAATATGCAAAAACTCCTGCAGTTACTCATAGTCCTGAGCGGAAGACACCTCAGGAGATGGGGATCAAACTTAAAAATGCAAAGACTCCTGCAGTTACTCATTGTCCTGAGCGGAAGACACCTCAGGAGATCGGGATCAAACGTAAATATGCAAAAACACCTGCTGTTACTCATAGTCCTGAGCGGAAGACACCTCAGGAGATGGGGATCAAATGTAAAGATGCAAAGTCTCCTGCAGTTACTCATAGTCCTGAGCGGAAGACACCTCAAGAGATGGGGATCAAACGTAAACAGAACAGCAATATTAAGCAGCTAGTGAAGAAAACAAAGAACCAGACCAGCGTTTTCAGTTTTGAGCAAGCGCTGGCTTGTGGTACTGATAATAACCCCAAAGCTCTCAAAAGAAAAAGTGCTAATCAGCCTGGAGTGAATTCAGAAGTTCTTGGGAAGGGCAAGAAGTCATTGGAACCTTCTGAACAAGGAAAGGTGAAAGCCCATCACAGCAACCTCAGCCTCCAAATGATTAACTCTGTTCAAGTATTTCACCCATTGGGTAAAAAAGCAGGTCCCACAGGTCCAGGGGCACCCGCAGAATCCATTACACTTGGAAATAAGCTTGGACCAATGCAAGGACGCCAAAGCCAGACTTCTGCTTCTCCTGTTCAGTGGTCTCTTACTGATGCGATTAAAAGGTTCATGGCCAAAAAACAGGACAGTATTTCTGGAATTAAAGGTGTCGGTATTAATGCCAGGCCTAGGCTATTTAAAATACATGAGTACACAAGACCTGACATTAAAACCAGTGAAATCAAACAACATGGGGAAAACAAAGCTTCAGTTATAGAGAATCCCAAACACTTCCCAGTGATATCCATAGAACGGAAAGCTGCAGTGACATGCATTAAAAAGGTCAGCCAAACCACTATCCCCATTCAAGCTCCTTTCAACCAGAAGCACCAGCTTTCTAACCTGCAGCTTCCTATCAATGTACCCAGCAGAGTGGACAACTTCACTCCATCCTTCTGTCAACAGCCTCTCCAAGAGCTTGAGGTTTCCATACCTATTCCACCAGAACAGAGAGAGGAGAGAGAGGCTATGAAAAGGAAATCACAACTGGAGAGGGAGTAAGCCTGTCAACATACCTCCAAGGGGAGGCTACAGTGCTTTGTTCAGAGGCAGAAGGATCATAAAATCTCTAAACGTTACGGATACCCACCATCCAGACTTATTTCCCCCATGAGATACTTAAGCCCTAAAAAAACAAAAAAAAACCCTGACTAATCTGTAACTGATGCCAAGCTCTGTGACTATCTGTAAATAAGATTTATATTTATAAGTCAGTTTGTAACATATTTTACTAAGAATATATTTAAAACTCTTCAATAAAATGTATCTATTTTCAATTGAACTCTTTATTTACTAAAGAAACTATTTACAAATGCCAAGGGTTATTGAAATTCTGCAAATTAACTTTAGATTACCCTCTTGATGATACGAGAGAGAGAGAGAGAGAGAGAGAGAGAGAGAGAGAGAGAGATAAGTAAGTCGGACCCCACTTATGAGAGAGAAACAGATAAATATTTAACTATATGCTTTGTCATGTTGTATGTTGTATGTATGTATGTACTGTATGTCTTTATTTATATAGCGCCATTTATGTAGAAAGCGCTTCACTGCAGTAATACACGTGACAATCATATAAATAATACAAATAACAGATCATGGGAATAAGTGCTTCAGACATAAAAGTAACATTTAGGAAAAGGAGTCCCTGCTCTGAAGAGCTTACAATCTAATTGGTAGGTAGAACATACAGAGACAGTAGGACGGCGTTCTGGTAAGTGCGTCTGCAATGGGCCAAGCTTTTTGTATGCGGTCTATAGTATCAGCCTCGGAGCTACTCACATGCTTCTTTAAGCAGATGTGTTAGAATGTGGGTCTTAAAGGTGGATAGAGAAGGTGCTAGTCGGGTATTGATGGGAAGGGCACTCCAGAGGTGAGGGCAGTCAGTGAGAAAGGTTTAAGGCGAGAGAGGGCTTTAGATACAAAAGGGGTAGATAGAAGACATCATTGGGCGGATCGCAAGAGTCGGGATGGTGCATAGCGAGAAATTAGAGCTGAGCTGTAAGGAGGGGCAGAAGAGTGTAAAGCTTTAAAAGTGAGGAGGAGAATTGAGTGTGAGATACGGGATTTGATAGGAAGCCAGGAGAGGGATTTCAGCAGGGGAGACGCTGAGACAGATTTAGGAAAGAGTAGAGTGATTCTGGCAGCAGCGTTTAGGATAGATTGTAGGGGAGACAGGTGAGAGGCAGTAAGACCGGACAGCAGAAGGTTCCAGTATTTGAGATGGTAGAGAATGAGGGTCTGTGTCAGAGTTTTAGCTGTCGAGCAACAGTGGAAGGGTGTATCTTGCGGAAGAAAAAACGACAGGTTTAGCTACCTTTTGAATGTGAGAGAGGAGTCTGTGACCCCCAGGGCAGCGTGCTTGGGCTACTGCATGTATAGTAGTTCTTCCAACAGTAATGTGGAAGGTGGTAGTAGGGCCAGGTTTGGCATGAAATATAAGGAGTTCTGTTTTTGACATGTTAAATTTAAGTCGGCGGAGGATCATGTTGCATTGGGCTTCTCTTCCTTGTGTTTATACTGTACAATGTCACATACCCAGTAGCACTCCTTAAGACAAATATATATGGTGAGGTGGGTCTGGGGTTGAGTTTACATGGGTTTGTGTGCGCAGATTTAAATTGTTTGGAGGTCTGTGACTCCTCCCCGTTTCCAAACTTACTCTGCCCACCTTTAAAGCAGCAGTCCAAGCTGTCGTTTAAAAAAAAAAATCCCTTTGATATGTGCATCAATACAATCCACACATTGATAAGTAATTAGCTAAGTTGCGATTGATCGGTGAAGATTCAGCTCGGGGGTTGACTAAATGGTTGCCAGTGCAGCAGAAGAGGACCAAAAATGCAAAGTTCTCTGGGGTGATCATGTGACCAGGCAGTCACTGGATACAATTGAGTTTTGCACAGCTAGGGAGAGGGCAGTGTTCAAAAAAAGGGGGGGGGGGTTGCCAGAGCCTGTTTCAAAATAGGAAGGGGATGTGACTTTGTAAATGGTTGCTATAGAAACAAAAAATGATTGTTACATTATGATACATTAAAATTTTAATTCAGAGTTGTTTAAAAAAAAGTACTACTACTAGTAGCATTATACTAAAAAATAATACAGATGCACAGTAATACCCTCTATAGATATACCAAGAATTGTTAAGTGTGAGTGTGTGTGTGAGTTTATGACATGTGGAAGGAAGGTGGAGGGGTGAGAGTCATGGCGAGGGGAGGGGGGTGAAGGAGAGACATGGTGAGGGGAGGGGGGTGAAAGAGACATGGCGAGGGGAGGAGGGTGAAAGAGAGACATAGGTAGGGGGTGATATAGAGACATGGGAATGGGTTTAAAAGAGAGACATGGGGAGGGGTGAAAGAGACATGGGGAGTGGGTGAAAGAGACATGGGGAGTGGGTGAAAGAGTCATGGGGAGCGGCGGTGAAGAGACATGGGAACAGGGGTAAAGAGACATGGGGAGCAGGGGTGAAGAGACATGGGAGCAGGGGTGAAGAGACATTGGGAGGGGAGGGTGAAAGAGACATGGGGAGGTGATCGAGAGACATTTAGAGGGGGGGTGATAGAGAGACATTTGGAGGGGGGGGATGATAGAGAAACACGGGGAGGGGGTGCAAGAGACATAGAGAGGGGGGTGAAAGAGAGCCATGGGGTGGGGCGTGAAAAAGAGACATGGGGAGAGGGGTGAAAGAGACATGGGGAGGGAGGCGATAGAGAGACATGGGGGGATGAAAGAGACATGGGGAGGGGGGATGAAAGAAAGCCATGGGGAGGGTGGGTCCGTGATCCTCAGTTGCTGGAAGAGTGGGCCCGGGTGAGTAGTTTTTTCTTCTTCACAGGTCCGGGAGATGTTGATCAGACGGCTTCTTAGGGTCAAATAAGACATGACAGACCTTATATAAGGCCTGTGACATCACATTTGACTGACAAATGATATATCCACCAATCTAATTGGTGGATGTACCATGTGATGGCTTCCATTTTATTTTTTGGCAGAAATGACATCATCTTAAGTGATTGGATAATAAAGGAACTATTGGATCTCAATATAAATGTAGAAAATATGCAGGGCCAAAGCTATGACAATGCTGCAAATATGCGGGGAAAGCATAATGGAGTTCAAAGACATGTTGAACATGAACCCACGTGCGTTTTATGTACCATGTAGTTCTCATTATTTGAACCTAGTGGTTAACAACACTGCCAAACCCAATATAGGTGCCATTTAATTTTTGGGCTTAATTCAACCGTTGTATAATTTCTTCCCCAGGTCCACCAACAGATAAATCATTCTTTTAAAATCCTTACCCAATTTAACACTAAAGAGAGTCTGTGAAACACGTTGGGAGTCTCGTATTGATGCAGTTAGACCAATTCGATACCACCTGGGAGCGCTCTATGTTGCATTAGTGTATATTAAAGAAGATGTGACATTTAAAAGTGAACATCATGGCCCCCAGAGTAGAGCTGTTGCGTACACTCTCGCAAAATGTATTTGTGACTATAAATTCATATGTTGTGTAATATTTTGGTATGACATATTAAGTACAATCAATCCAGTGAACAAGCAGTCTATAAACTATGACAAAAACAAGTCCAAAGACCAAATCTGGGGCTCCAAAAAACAATCCCAACAGTAGATTTTGGGCCCTGTTTGTTTAAATCAAAAACACTACAGTAATGTCCAAGCCTTTGTCTCATAAATAGAGAGGTATCCTTACCAACTCCACTTATAAATGGTGTAAATGATCAGTCTAGGGGTTTACAGTATATACATGTAGAAAAGATGGCGCCTAGCTGGTTCTGCTCTGTTATTGAGCTATCACAAATCAGCTGTAAATGTTCACATGGAATGGCACCTAGTTAACTTTTTAAATCAATAACTGTAGACTTGCTAGTCGGCCAATATCATAGACTCTATCCTCAATAATAACAAAGTTCATTACAAGCGACTCTACGGAAAAACTCTTCGCCAGGCCATTTTGGATGACACCAAAGGAGATTATGAAACCAAAGGGTGCATCAGTTCAATCCTGCTCCTGTGGGTTGCTGCAGGGCACCTTTTGGTGTGTTGTTCGCTAGGGAGATAGTACAAAGTGAAAAATGTGCGATGCACAACCGGAACGAAAAAATAAATGAACTGGAGAGAGTGTACAGTAACTACACAATTTGCTTTTAATAACTCAACTAATCAAATGTCCGGCAACAAAACGCGCGCGCACACAGAGGTTTTCAAACATCTCTATGGAGCTTGGTCCCACCCCCCGTTCGTGTCGCGTGTCACTCACGCGCGGCGCGCTCACGGGACGATCGTGCACCACTCCCCAGCTGCGACACAACACCCGTAACAATGCCCACCTGTCTCCTGCGCTCTGCGTCCAATCACAGCTCCCGCGGGGCCACACCTCCGTTCCGCCTCTCACTTTCATTGCTCCAGTCCTCCTATTTAATCTCTGCTTGCTCAGTTACAAATTGCTGAGCATAGACCATAGTAGCCTTGTGTTCCTACATTCCTGCTGTGCCTTGCCTTGCCTCTCTTGCTTTCAGTTTGACCTCATGTGTACCGACACGGCTAGACTCTTGGACGCTCTCTGTATAACGACCCCAGCTTGCCCTCGACTACCTGCATCTCTCCATCCCTGACCACGGATATAGGACATTCTTTTAACCCACCAGCTCCAACCCTCGACCTCGGCACAACGGACATCTACCGTTACTGGCTCCTCCCCATGACCGCGGCAAGTATCTGGACTACCCTCTCTCTCCAACCCCGACCCGGCTACGCTGACAATCCAGGCGTGCCTCCACTGCTGTGGGTGCGCAGTTTCTACTTTCCCACCTCAGTACCGGGGGTCCGCCTTGTTCGTGGCGAGTGCAAGGGTCACAATTAGAGAGGGTTGGGGTTCCTTACAATGCATCTGATCTCAGACGCGCTATTAGAGAGGGTTGGGGCTCCTTTGAATGCATCTGATCTCAGACGCGCTATTAGAGAAAGTTGGGATTCCTTACAATGCAGATTTCAGACGCGCTGTTAGAGAGGGTTGGGGCTCCTTACAATGTATTTGATCAATGCATTGTAAGGAACCCCAACCCTCTCTAGTGTGTATTTGTGAACTGTAAGGTGCTTGACTAATACACTGGAAGAATATCATTGTTTTCGATTAAAAATATCAAAGAATGTGTTACTTTAACGAGCGCTTTCTCTTTTTTTGAATCTCCAATATACTATTTGCCAAGTGGGACTGATGAAATCACCAAAAACTACTGTAGCAGGTCCCCTTTGGTTGTCAATACGTTACTTTGAAGTGGAAGGGAGAGACCTACTGAGGCCAATATACTAAGCACCGCAAACTGAGCGGGGGGAGGGGTGGAGGGTTTCGGCGCATGTCAAACTTCAATTGCACTCGTGTACTAAGTTCAAATTTCTCCATCTGCGCCCAGCCCCAAAATACTGTTTAGCGCACAGAAATGGATTGCACTTGGTGTATAAAAGTCAATGGTACATACTAATATCTATATAAATATATACAGTGTTCGACAAATCACCCAAAAATCTACTCGCCCAACCAAAAAATCTACTCGCCACCTAGTCCCGCCCCCAACCCCGCCCCTAGTCCCGCCCCCAACCCCGCCCCCAACCCCGCTTTAAAATAAAACATATGAAAAAAATCCATTTAAATGACAAATATATTTATTGTATTACATTATACTACAATTAGCCCTTGTTACGTGTGTGTGTGTGTGTGTGTCTGTGTAAATGTCGATCTAGAAATAAAAGCCAGGTGTGAATGACTAGTTTCCTGCACCCCTTAATCAGTGTCTGGATGCCCCCGCTTCACAATATCTAAAGCAGAACCCCCATTCACCTGCGCTCCGGCGTCATGACGTCACGTTGCCCTAGTAACGTGACGTCACATGACCTCACAGCGTCATTTTGATGCCGCGTTGCCATGGCGACGCAGGAAGGAAGCCGCCGGAGCCTAGGTAAGTGAAGGTTTACAGAGGCCCTGCAGCTCCCCCGGCACTTAATTTAAGTGCCTTCGGGAAGCGCGCGGGGCCTCTGTAAACCCCACGCCCCCCAGACGGCAGTCTTGCGCCCCGCGTGGGGGTCGCGCCCCCCAGTTTGCGCACCGCTGTTCTAGAAATCCAATCGGATAAGGCTCTTTCTGCACAACTCCCAGCTACTAGAATATCCCCCTGTGTCTATCCAAGAGGAGGTTTTAGTGTACTGACAAAAAACATCCCAAAATAAATTGTAATTAAGGCTGCGAGGTGTCACTGTATATAGAACATAGATCCAGTAGCACTCTCATTGTAAAAGACTCATCTCTATCCCCCCACAAATAAGCAGGGGGACCCATTCAAAGCCCATAATGTGTATGTCTGAAGCATTAAAGCAAAGTGCAGTGCTGTACCAAAGTAGTAGTTTAGTTTAGACTGCCTTTGAATGGAGTTGAACACTTCCCCAGTGCTGGAATTAGACATAAAAGGTCTATGCAGCAACATAGAGTAGTTGTGTTTAGACGCATGGCTCTATTTTTTGGAGCAGAGCCGCAGCATATATACTGTAAGAACAGTTTCTTACTTCTGACGCGGTATGTTAGACTTATGGCACTTCAGATATGGAGGATTGTTTTGGGCAAATAAAAGGTTAAAAAAAAGTATCAGAGAAATGCAACTTGTGACGCATCTCATTTTAATCTGTGCACCATGTAACTGCCCCCAACTCATCCTACTCACTCTCCCCAAGGTGCAAGCTGGGGCAGAGACGCAGACTGTGATACATCTCATTATAATCTGTGTGCCATGTAACTCCTCCCCAACTCCTCCTACTGACTCTCCCCAAGGTGCATGCTGGGGCAGAGACGCAGACTGTGATACATCTCATTATAATCTGTGATACTTTATCTTGCCATGAAGTCAATGCATTTGAACCCAGTGATACAGTATGTTGATCCCACTGCTGTCAGTGGCACTGTCCATATGTGTACTTGTGTCACCCAATGTATGTAATACAATGTATCACAGTAGCTGTGATTTTTATGACTGCTACTCAAGTTAACCACTTCTCAACCACTTGAAATTAAATGTCAACAGTAGCTGATTTCTCTATTATGACATCACGAGACAGTATCATTGAGCCTCCTAGGAGATGCCAGCAGCAGTGTTCTGTAATGACATCATGGAATCGCCTTAGAGACTGAGATAAATACACAAATGTAAACTTGTTTGTGCGTGACTTGAATTAGTTCCCGAAGGAAACCGTTAGTTTTGTGGACATCTCAGAGATAGGAAAAGAGTGGCGCTGTACAGAGAGACTAATTATCTCCACCTTAACTCTGTATCATGGCAGGTAGGAAGCAACGTGACCTTTACATACCCAAAAAGAAATGGATAATATCTATATTTCTGAACTGTTTACTTTCACAATGTTTTATGGGGTACAGAACAGATAACATGACTCCTATCAATGGATGGGAGAAAGAAGACGGATGGGGTGGGGGGCGGGGGGGGAGGGACGGAGGTAGACAACACCCAGGGGGGTTAGGTACCTGGCCTTAATTGGATAATATTTTTTTTTATAAATGTCAAAACTGATTTATTATAGATACATACACACATATTTGTTTTATTGTATTTACTTTTATATCTGGCTTGTAATTCAAAATCTTAAATGATTTGAACAGTAATGTATAGAAAAGAACACATGTACTGTATACATAAATGTCAAAGCGGCAAACGTCTATGGGATCTATGGGATAGTAAAAAAAGACACAGGAACCTTAGTGTATACAGTAGGATTAGTTATGTATAAGGCATGCTTTTTCCTTGCCCTAAGTTTAGGTCAATAACTATTGGACCAATTCTACACCGTGGGGTGTAATGTTCGACTACTTTCAGCCATATCCTTAAATTATTGTCTACAGCAGTGTTTTTCAACCACGGATCCTAGGAACCCTAGGATTCCCCGGGCATCCCTAAAGGGTTCGCTGTAATTTTTAGGTCATTTTAAAATTGTACTTAATACAGAAGAATTTACAGTACAATGCATCTTATCTCAAACGCGCTATTGGAGAGGGTTGGGGTTCCTTACAATGCATCTGATCTCAGAAGCGCTATTAGAGAGGATTGGGGTTCCTCACACTTCATCTGATCTCAGACGCACTATTAGATAGGGTTGGGGTATATTACAATGCATCTCATCTTAGACTCGTTGTTAGAGAGGGTTGGGGTCCCTCAGAATTTCACATATGGTTCCTTAACCAAAAAAAGGTTGGAAACCACTACTCTACAGTAATACAAAGGCCCCAAAAAAGACAAAGCCACAAAACGAGGGCAGAATCTGCCACTTGATTTACAGATATAGCTGACCTGAGTGCTCCTCCAGATACCTCAATATACCAGACGTCTCAGAATACCACACCATAATATTACCACAAAATACTACAGTAGGAACAGGCAATTTTTATGTTTTTATTTTTATTTTTAAAGATCCAGTTCCGAAAGCTATGGTACATCTATATTTGTCATTGTGTTCATAGGTGGACATGAAAGCAGGTGATGGACTGCACAAGTTTTATATGCCAGTTGCCACTTTGTGTTGAAAACTACCTAGAAATAGTTTTCTGTCTGTGTAACATCCCAACACATCATATATGTATATGTATATGTATAAATATATATCTATATATATATTTATAGATTAAACCCCATATATTGAGCTAAAATGTACGGGTGCTCTGGTGTTTCAATACATAGCAATGCTATAGAAGGCAATCATGGAGCTTGCTTAAAAATGTATTTAAATATTGAAACTTCTGACCACTATTGATCAGAGTAGTGGTATGTAACATTGATAATCAAATAAATGTGTTTTCCCAGCAAGCCATTATCCCTGTTAGTGCTTGCTATTCATAACAAAACAAAGACCACCAAAAACTTTATTCAAAACCAGAACCAAAACCCCAAATATTTTAAAGGCAAAATAAAAATACCAAGCCAAGTGAGCATCTCTATGTATTTCATATGTATTTGATATCAAGAATATCTTTTAGCAGGTCTGTTAAAGCAGTCCTAACCCCCCAAAGTCAGGCTTTCAGGATATCCCAGCTTCAGCGGAGGTGGCTCAATCCGTCCCTGCTTCAGCACACCTCGCTCAATCAGTCCCTGCTTCAGCACAGGTGACTCAATCAGAGGCTGATTGAGTGATTGGGCCACCTGTGCTAAAGCTGGAATATCCTGAAAAGTTGACCTATTGTGGGGGGTTTGATGACTGGAGTTGAGTCCCCGTGTGTTAAAGAAATGTGCCTTGATTGTGCTTTTCTGGCCCTTCACTTTTACCTTTCTTCCTTACAGATCAGTTTTTAAATTCCTCTGCTGTGAACCCTCCACCGACCTGCAGTGCTCCTGCAGTCACCACTGCTTACCCTTCATGGAGCAACAGCTTCCACCCAGTAGGGAGGAATACAGAAGTCTACAGACATGGGGCCCAAGGCATGATTTTGCAACAAGGGTCTGCAGGAACACCAATGTATCTACAGCAGATCCCACAGGCAACACGCGCTTACCCTCGTGTATCGGACATGAACGGAGGATTCTACCACACTGCTACAGGAGGATACACAGGATTTGCAGGACAGGTTAGGGGAGAAGCCACAACGCAGCCTGTTACTTTCCGTCCCAACACACATTTGGAAAGACGTGCTACAATAGGGCCTTGTATAATGGCCACCCAGTATGCACAACTTCAGCAGCCACCATTCATACCCCTTAGAGGAATGCAGACCTTACAAGGTGAGATATGGAGAATCTTTACTAATCATTGTTCAAAATCTTCTCCTTGACCGATACCATTACCTGTTATAAAGATCTTTAATTACGGTCATTCGCCACTGTAGTGTTACAAATATATAGAACTCTACAGTATGTAGTCCTCGCCAATACTGAAGGGATTAAGCATGTGTTTGCTTTTCTTCCTTTGTGTTATTATGTACAATGTGTTGGTATTTATGATAATTGATTATTTCTCCTTTTTGATTTTGTTACAGTGTGTCAGACCTCGCTTGGAGCCCAACATATTTCCTAGGCCAGTTTAATTACACAAGGAGCAGTTCAGCTTGCTGCTAATGAAAAAAGTGAACCACCTCTAATGTACCCAACTCAACCAGCTCGGAAGCTGAGCCACCTCTCAAAGTTACATATTGATGTGCAAAGCAACAAAGAGTTATATGTGCCAGTGTGGAAAAGGGGTGGGTTAAAAGATATGGCGAAGAGATCTTCAGAGGTGAAGGCCCCCTCACATATTGCTCAGAAGGTTCGTAATAACGTGCTGAGTTCAGTGAAGACTGAGTGTCCGTCAAAGTCTGAGGGGGTACCAAAGTGCTCCACAGTGGAAACAAAGAAGAAAAAGATCCTTTATTCAGCTGCAAAGGATCAAGTCCCTCAAACTGCACTGCAAAAGAAGGTAAAACCAATGTCAAAGCCAGTAAATCATTCTTCTGCTCCTATACCAGGGAAGTCACCCCATGGCCCACAATCTGGTGACGAGGCTGTTCTGTTAAAAAAGATGAAACGTGTTTGTCTCTCAGGTGCCCACATTTCCAATAAGGTATCTGAAAAGATGCAGCAAAGCCGTGAAGGTACAATGGATGCAAAGACACCTGCTGTTACTCATATTAATCCTAAACTGAAGAAAACTCAGGAGATAGGGATCAAACGTAAAGATGCAAAAACTCCTGCAGTTACTCATAGTCCTGAGCGGAAGACACCTCAGGAGATGGGGATCAAACGTAAATATGCAAAAACTCCTGCAGTTACTCATAGTCCTGAGCGGAAGACACCTCAGGAGATGGGGATCAAACTTAAAAATGCAAAGACTCCTGCAGTTACTCATTGTCCTGAGCGGAAGACACCTCAGGAGATCGGGATCAAACGTAAATATGCAAAAACACCTGCTGTTACTCATAGTCCTGAGCGGAAGACACCTCAGGAGATGGGGATCAAATGTAAAGATGCAAAGTCTCCTGCAGTTACTCATAGTCCTGAGCGGAAGACACCTCAAGAGATGGGGATCAAACGTAAACAGAACAGCAATATTAAGCAGCTAGTGAAGAAAACAAAGAACCAGACCAGCGTTTTCAGTTTTGAGCAAGCGCTGGCTTGTGGTACTGATAATAACCCCAAAGCTCTCAAAAGAAAAAGTGCTAATCAGCCTGGAGTGAATTCAGAAGTTCTTGGGAAGGGCAAGAAGTCATTGGAACCTTCTGAACAAGGAAAGGTGAAAGCCCATCACAGCAACCTCAGCCTCCAAATGATTAACTCTGTTCAAGTATTTCACCCATTGGGTAAAAAAGCAGGTCCCACAGGTCCAGGGGCACCCGCAGAATCCATTACACTTGGAAATAAGCTTGGACCAATGCAAGGACGCCAAAGCCAGACTTCTGCTTCTCATGTTCAGTGGTCTCTTACTGATGCGATTAAAAGGTTCATGGCCAAAAAACAGGACAGTATTTCTGGAATTAAAGGTGTCGGTATTAATGCCAGGCCTAGGCTATTTAAAATACATGAGTACACAAGACCTGACATTAAAACCAGTGAAATCAAACAACATGGGGAAAACAAAGCTTCAGTTATAGAGAATCCCAAACACTTCCCAGTGATATCCATAGAACAGGAAGCTGCAGTAAGATGCATTGAAAAGGTGAGCCAAACCACTATCCCCATTCCAGCTCCTGGCATTAAAACCAGTGAAATCAAACAACGTGGGGAAAACAAAGCTTCAGTTATAGAGAATCCCAAACACTTCCCAGTGATATCCATAGAACGGAAAGCTGCAGTGACATGCATTAAAAAGGTCAGCCAAACCACTATCCCCATTCAAGCTCCTTTCAACCAGAAGCACCAGCTTTCTAACCTGCAGCTTCCTATCAATGTACCCAGCAGAGTGGACAACTTCACTCCATCCTTCTGTCAACAGCCTCTCCAAGAGCTTGAGGTTTCCATACCTATTCCACCAGAACAGAGAGAGGAGAGAGAGGCTATGAAAAGGAAATCACAACTGGAGAGGGAGTAAGCCTGTCAACATACCTCCAAGGGGAGGCTACAGTGCTTTGTTCAGAGGCAGAAGGATCATAAAATCTCTAAACGTTACGGATACCCACCATCCAGACTTATTTCCCCCATGAGATACTTAAGCCCTAAAAAAACAAAAAAAAACCCTGACTAATCTGTAACTGATGCCAAGCTCTGTGACTATCTGTAAATAAGATTTATATTTATAAGTCAGTTTGTAACATATTTTACTAAGAATATATTTAAAACTCTTCAATAAAATGTATCTATTTTCAATTGAACTCTTTATTTACTAAAGAAACTATTTACAAATGCCAAGGGTTATTGAAATTCTGCAAATTAACATTAGATTACCCTCTTGATGATACGAGAGAGAGAGAGAGAGAGAGAGAGAGAGAGAGAGAGAGAGAGAGAGAGAGAGAGAGAGAGAGAGAGAGAGAGAGAGAGAGAGAGAGAGAGAGAGAGATAAGTAAGTCGGACCCCACTTATGAGAGAGAAACAGATAAATATTTAACTATATGCTTTGTCATGTTGTATGTTGTATGTATGTATGTACTGTATGTCTTTATTTATATAGCGCCATTTATGTAGAAAGCGCTTCACCGCAGTAATACACGTGACAATCATATAAATAATACAAATAACAGATCATGGGAATAAGTGCTTCAGACATAAAAGTAACATTTAGGAAAAGGAGTCCCTGCTCTGAAGAGCTTACAATCTAATTGGTAGGTAGAACATACAGAGACAGTAGGACGGCGTTCTGGTAAGTGCGTCTGCAATGGGCCAAGCTTTTTGTATGCGGTCTATAGTATCAGCCTCGGAGCTACTCACATGCTTCTTTAAGCAGATGTGTTAGAATGTGGGTCTTAAAGGTGGATAGAGAAGGTGCTAGTCGGGTATTGATGGGAAGGGCACTCCAGAGGTGAGGGCAGTCAGTGAGAAAGGTTTAAGGCGAGAGAGGGCTTTAGATACAAAAGGGGTAGATAGAAGACATCATTGGGCGGATCGCAAGAGTCGGGATGGTGCATATCGAGAAATTAGAGCTGAGCTGTAAGGAGGGGCAGAAGAGTGTAAAGCTTTAAAAGTGAGGAGGAGAATTGAGTGTGAGATACGGGATTTGATAGGAAGCCAGGAGAGGGATTTCAGCAGGGGAGACGCTGAGACAGATTTAGGAAAGAGTAGAGTGATTCTGGCAGCAGCGTTTAGGATAGATTGTAGGGGAGACAGGTGAGAGGCAGTAAGACCGGACAGCAGAAGGTTCCAGTATTTGAGATGGTAGAGAATGAGGGTCTGTGTCAGAGTTTTAGCTGTCGAGCAACAGTGGAAGGGTGTATCTTGCGGAAGAAAAAACGACAGGTTTAGCTACCTTTTGAATGTGAGAGAGGAGTCTGTGACCCCCAGGGCAGCGTGCTTGGGCTACTGCATGTATAGTAGTTCTTCCAACAGTAATGTGGAAGGTGGTAGTAGGGCCAGGTTTGGCATGAAATATAAGGAGTTCTGTTTTTGACATGTTAAATTTAAGTCGGCGGAGGATCATGTTGCATTGGGCTTCTCTTCCTTGTGTTTATACTGTACAATGTCACATACCCAGTAGCACTCCTTAAGACAAATATATATGGTGAGGTGGGTCTGGGGTTGAGTTTACATGGGTTTGTGTGCGCAGATTTAAATTGTTTGGAGGTCTGTGACTCCTCCCCGTTTCCAAACTTACTCTGCCCACCTTTAAAGCAGCAGTCCAAGCTGTCATTTAAAAAAAAAAAATCCCTTTGATATGTGCATCAATACAATCCACACATTGATAAGTAATTAGCTAAGTTGCGATTGATCGGTGAAGATTCGGCTCGGGGGTTGACTAAATGGTTGCCAGTGCAGCAGAAGAGGACCAAAAATGCAAAGTTCTCTGGGGTGATCATGTGACCAGGCAGTCACTGGATACAATTGAGTTTTGCACAGCTAGGGAGAGGGCAGTGTTCAAAAAAAGGGGGGGGGGGGGGGTGCCAGAGCCTGTTTCAAAATAGGAAGGGGATGTGACTTTGTAAATGGTTGCTATAGAAACAAAAAATGATTGTTACATTATGATACATTAAAATTTTAATTCAGAGTTGTTTAAAAAAAAGTACTACTACTAGTAGCATTATACTAAAAAATAATACAGATGCACAGTAATACCCTCTATAGATATACCAAGAATTGTTAAGTGTGAGTGTGTGTGTGAGTTTATGACATGTGGAAGGAAGGTGGAGGGGTGAGAGTCATGGCGAGGGGAGGGGGGTGAAGGAGAGACATGGTGAGGGGAGGGGGGTGAAAGAGACATGGCGAGGGGAGGAGGGTGAAAGAGAGACATAGGTAGGGGGTGATATAGAGACATGGGAATGGGTTTAAAAGAGAGACATGGGGAGGGGTGAAAGAGACATGGGGAGTGGGTGAAAGAGACATGGGGAGTGGGTGAAAGAGTCATGGGGAGCGGCGGTGAAGAGACATGGGAACAGGGGTAAAGAGACATGGGGAGCAGGGGTGAAGAGACATGGGAGCAGGGGTGAAGAGACATTGGGAGGGGAGGGTGAAAGAGACATGGGGAGGTGATCGAGAGACATTTAGAGGGGGGGTGATAGAGAGACATTTGGAGGGGGGGGGATGATAGAGAAACACGGGGAGGGGGTGCAAGAGACATAGAGAGGGGGGTGAAAGAGAGCCATGGGGTGGGGCGTGAAAAAGAGACATGGGGAGAGGGGTGAAAGAGACATGGGGAGGGAGGCGATAGAGAGACATGGGGGGATGAAAGAGACATGGGGAGGGGGGGTGAAAGAAAGCCATGGGGAGGGTGGGTCCATGATCCTCAGTTGCTGGAAGAGTGGGCCCGGGTGAGTAGTTTTTTCTTCTTCACAGGTCCGGGAGATGTTGATCAGACGGCTTCTTAGGGTCAAATAAGACATGACAGACCTTATATAAGGCCTGTGACATCACATTTGACTGACAAATGATATATCCACCAATCTAATTGGTGGATGTACCATGTGATGGCTTCCATTTTATTTTTTGGCAGAAATGACATCATCTTAAGTGATTGGATAATAAAGGAACTATTGGATCTCAATATAAATGTAGAAAATATGCAGGGCCAAAGCTATGACAATGCTGCAAATATGCGGGGAAAGCATAATGGAGTTCAAAGACATGTTGAACATGAACCCACGTGCGTTTTATGTACCATGTAGTTCTCATTATTTGAACCTAGTGGTTAACAACACTGCCAAACCCAATATAGGTGCCATTTAATTTTTGGGCTTAATTCAACCGTTGTATAATTTCTTCCCCAGGTCCACCAACAGATAAATCATTCTTTTAAAATCCTTACCCAATTTAACACTAAAGAGAGTCTGTGAAACATGTTGGGAGCCTCGTATTGATGCATTTAGACCAATTCGATACCACCTGGGAGCGCTCTATGTTGCATTAGTGTATATTAAAGAAGATGTGACATTTAAAAGTGAACATCATGGCCCCCAGAGTAGAGCTGTTGCGTACACTCTCGCAAAATGTATTTGTGACTATAAATTCATATGTTGTGTAATATTTTGGTATGACATATTAAGTACAATCAATCCAGTGAACAAGCAGTCTATAAACTATGACAAAAACAAGTCCAAAGACCAAATCTGGGGCTCCAAAAAACAATCCCAACAGTAGATTTTGGGCCCTGTTTGTTTAAATCAAAAACACTACAGTAATGTCCAAGCCTTTGTCTCATAAATAGAGAGGTATCCTTACCAACTCCACTTATAAATGGTGTAAATGATCAGTCTAGGGGTTTACAGTATATACATGTAGAAAAGATGGCGCCTAGCTGGTTCTGCTCTGTTATTGAGCTATCACAAATCAGCTGTAAATGTTCACATGGAATGGCACCTAGTTAACTTTTTAAATCAATAACTGTAGACTTGCTAGTCGGCCAATATCATAGACTCTATCCTCAATAATAACAAAGTTCATTACAAGCGACTCTACGGAAAAACTCTTCGCCAGGCCATTTTGGATGACACCAAAGGAGATTATGAAACCAAAGGGTGCATCAGTTCAATCCTGCTCCTGTGGGTTGCTGCAGGGCACCTTTTGGTGTGTTGTTCGCTAGGGAGATAGTACAAAGTGAAAAATGTGCGATGCACAACCGGAACGAAAAAATAAATGAACTGGAGAGAGTGTACAGTAACTACACAATTTGCTTTTAATAACTCATCTAATCAAATGACCGGCAACAAAAGCGCGCGCACACAGAGGTTTTCAAACATCTCTATGGAGCTTGGTCCCACCCCCCGTTCGTGTCACGTGTCACTCACGCGCTGCGCGCTCACGGGACGATCGTGCACCACTCCCCAGCTGCGACACAACACCCGTAACAATGCCCACCTGTCTCCTGCGCTCTGCGTCCAATCACAGCTCCCGCGGGGCCACACCTCCGTTCCGCCTCTCACTTTCATTGCTCCAGTCCTCCTATTTAATCTCTGCTTGCTCAGTTACACATTGCTGAGCATAGACCATAGTAGCCTTGTGTTCCTACACTCCTGCTTTGCCTTGTGCCTTGCCTCTCTTGCTTTCAGTTTGACCTCATGTGTACCGACACGGCTAGACTCTTGGACGCTCTCTGTATAACGACCCCAGCTTGCCCTCGACTACCTGCATCTCTCCATCCCTGACCACGGATATAGGACATTCTTTTAACCCACCAGCTCCAACCCTCGACCTCGGCACAACGGACATCTACCGTTACTGGCTCCTCCCCATGACCGCGGCAAGTATCTGGACTACCCTCTCTCTCCAACCCCGACCCGGCTACGCTGACAATCCAGGCGTGCCTCCACTGCTGTGGGTGCGCAGTTTCTACTTTCCCACCTCAGTACCGGGGGTCCGCCTTGTTCGTGGTGAGTGCAAGGGTCACAATTAGAGAGGGTTGGGGTTCCTTACAATGCATCTGATCTCAGACGCGCTATTAGAGAGGGTTGGGGCTCCTTTGAATGCATCTGATCTCAGACGCGCTATTAGAGAAAGTTGGGATTCCTTACAATGCAGATTTCAGACGCGCTGTTAGAGAGGGTTGGGGCTCCTTACAATGTATTTGATCAATGCATTGTAAGGAACCCCAACCCTCTCTAGTGTGTATTTGTGAACTGTAAGGTGCTTGACTAATACACTGGAAGAATATCATTGTTTTCGATTAAAAATATCAAAGAATGTGTTACTTTAACGAGCGCTTTCTCTTTTTTTGAATCTCCAATATACTATTTGCCAAGTGGGACTGATGAAATCACCAAAAACTACTGTAGCAGGTCCCCTTTGGTTGTCAATACGTTACTTTGAAGTGGAAGGGAGAGACCTACTGAGGCCAATATACTAAGCATCGCAAACTGAGCGGGGGGAGGGGTGGAGGGTTTCGGCGCATGTCAAACTTCAATTGCACTCGTGTACTAAGTTCAAATTTCTCCATCTGCGCCCAGCCCCAAAATACTGTTTAGCGCACAGAAATGGATTGCACTTGGTGTATAAAAGTCAATGGTACATACTAATATCTATATAAATATATACAGTGTTGGACAAATCACCCAAAAATCTACTCGCCCAACCAAAAAATCTACTCGCCACCTAGTCCCGCCCCCAACCCCGCCCCTAGTCCCGCCCCCAACCCCGCCCCCAACCCCGCTTTAAAATAAAACATATGAATAAAATCCATTTAAATGACAAATATATTTATTGTATTACATTATACTACAATTAGCCCTTGTTACGTGTGTGTGTGTGTGTCTGTGTAAATGTCGATCTAGAAATAAAAGCCAGGTGTGAATGACTAGTTTCCTGCACCCCTTAATCAGTGTCTGGATGCCCCCGCTTCACAATATCTAAAGCAGAACCCCCATTCACCTGCGCTCCGGCGTCATGACGTCACGTTGCCCTAGTAACGTGACGTCACATGACCTCACAGCGTCATTTTGATGCCGCGTTGCCATGGCGACGCAGGAAGGAAGCCGCCGGAGCCTAGGTAAGTGAAGGTTTACAGAGGCCCTGCAGCTCCCCCGGCACTTAATTTAAGTGCCTTCGGGAAGCGCGCGGGGCCTCTGTAAACCCCACGCCCCCCAGACGGCAGTCTTGCGCCCCGCGTGGGGGTCGCGCCCCCCAGTTTGCGCACCGCTGTTCTAGAAATCCAATCGGATAAGGCTCTTTCTGCACGCTTTTGCACAACTCCCAGCTACTAGAATATCCCCCTGTGTCTATCCAAGAGGAGGTTTTAGTGTACTGACAAAAAACATCCCAAAATAAATTGTAATTAAGGCTGCGAGGTGTCACTGTATATAGAACATAGATCCAGTAGCACTCTCATTGTAAAAGACTCATCTCTATCCCCCCACAAATAAGCAGGGGGACCCATTCAAAGCCCATAATGTGTATGTCTGAAGCATTAAAGCAAAGTGCAGTGCTGTACCAAAGTAGTAGTTTAGTTTAGACTGCCCTTGAATGGAGTTGAACACTTCCCCAGTGCTGGAATTAGACATAAAAGGTCTATGCAGCAACATAGAGTAGTTGTGTTTAGACGCATGGCTCTATTTTTTGGAGCAGAGCCGCAGCATATATACTGTAAGAACAGTTTCTTACTTCTGACACGGTATGTTAGACTTATGGCACTTCAGATATGGAGGATTGTTTTGGGCAAATAAAAGGTTAAAAAAAAGTATCAGAGAAATGCAACTTGTGACGCATCTCATTTTAATCTGTGCACCATGTAACTGCCCCCAACTCATCCTACTCACTCTCCCCAAGGTGCAAATTGGGGCAGAGACGCAGAATGTGATACATCTGATTATAATCTGTGCACCATGTAACTCCCCCCAACTCCTTCTACTGACTCTCCCCAAGGTGCAAGCTGGGGCAGAGACGCAGACTGTGATACATCTCATTATAATCTGTGTGCCATGTAACTCCTCCCCAACTCCTCCTACTGACTCTCCCCAAGGTGCATGCTGGGGCAGAGACGCAGACTGTGATACATCTCATTATAATCTGTGATACTTTATCTTGCCATGAAGTCAATGCATTTGAACCCAGTGATACAGTATGTTGATCCCACTGCTGTCAGTGGCACTGTCCATATGTGTACTTGTGTCACCCAATGTATGTAATACAATGTATCACAGTAGCTGTGATTTTTATGACTGCTACTCAAGTTAACCACTTCTCAACCACTTGAAATTAAATGTCAACAGTAGCTGATTTCTCTATTATGACATCACGAGACAGTATCATTGAGCCTCCTAGGAGATGCCAGCAGCAGTGTTCTGTAATGACATCATGGAATCGCCTTAGAGACTGAGATAAATACACAAATGTAAACTTGTTTGTGCGTGACTTGAATTAGTTCCCGAAGGAAACCGTTAGTTTTGTGGACATCTCAGAGATAGGAAAAGAGTGGCGCTGTACAGAGAGACTAATTATCTCCACCTTAACTCTGTATCATGGCAGGTAGGAAGCAACGTGACCTTTACATACCCAAAAAGAAATGGATAATATCTATATTTCTGAACTGTTTACTTTCACAATGTTTTATGGGGTACAGAACAGATAACATGACTCCTATCAATGGATGGGAGAAAGAAGACGGATGGGGTGGGGGGCGGGGGGGCGGGGGGGAGGGACGGAGGTAGACAACACCCAGGGGGGTTAGGTACCTGGCCTTAATTGGATAATATTTTTTTTTATAAATGTCAAAACTGATTTATTATAGATACATACACACATATTTGTTTTATTGTATTTACTTTTATATCTGGCTTGTAATTCAAAATCTTAAATGATTTGAACAGTAATGTATAGAAAAGAACACATGTACTGTATACATAAATGTCAAAGCGGCAAACGTCTATGGGATCTATGGGATCTATGGGATAGTAAAAAAAGACACAGGAACCTTAGTGTATACAGTAGGATTAGTTATGTATAAGGCATGCTTTTTCCTTGCCCTAAGTTTAGGTCAATAACTATTGGACCAATTCTACACCGTGGGGTGTAATGTTCGACTACTTTCAGCCATATCCTTAAATTATTGTCTACAGCAGTGTTTTTCAACCACGGATCCTAGGAACCCTAGGATTCCCCGGGCATCCCTAAAGGGTTCGCTGTAATTTTTAGGTCATTTTAAAATTGTACTTAATACAGAAGAATTTACAGTACAATGCATCTTATCTCAAACGCGCTATTGGAGAGGGTTGGGGTTCCTTACAATGCATCTGATCTCAGACGCGCTATTAGAGAGGGTTGGGGCTCCTTACAATGCATCTGATCTCAGAAGCGCTATTAGAGAGGATTGGGGTTCCTCACACTTCATCTGATCTCAGACGCACTATTAGATAGGGTTGGGGTATATTACAATGCATCTCATCTTAGACTCGTTGTTAGAGAGGGTTGGGGTCCCTCAGAATTTCACATATGGTTCCTTAACCAAAAAAAGGTTGGAAACCACTACTCTACAGTAATACAAAGGCCCCAAAAAAGACAAAGCCACAAAACGAGGGCAGAATCTGCCACTTGATTTACAGATATAGCTGACCTGAGTGCTCCTCCAGATACCTCAATATACCAGACGTCTCAGAATACCACACCATAATATTACCACAAAATACTACAGTAGGAACAGGCAATTTTTATGTTTTTATTTTTATTTTTAAAGATCCAGTTCCGAAAGCTATGGTACATCTATATTTGTCATTGTGTTCATAGGTGGACATGAAAGCAGGTGATGGACTGCACAAGTTTTATATGCCAGTTGCCACTTTGTGTTGAAAACTACCTAGAAATAGTTTTCTGTCTGTGTTACATCCCAACACATCATATATGTATATGTATATGTATAAATATATATCTATATATATATTTATAGATTAAACCCCATATATTGAGCTAAAATGTACGGGTGCTCTGGTGTTTCAATACATAGCAATGCTATAGAAGGCAATCATGGAGCTTGCTTAAAAATGTATTTAAATATTGAAACTTCTGACCACTATTGATCAGAGTAGTGGTATGTAACATTGATAATCAAATAAATGTGTTTTCCCAGCAAGCCATTATCCCTGTTAGTGCTTGCTATTCATAACAAAACAAAGACCACCAAAAACTTTATTCAAAACCAGAACCAAAACCCCAAATATTTTAAAGGCAAAATAAAAATACCAAGCCAAGTGAGCATCTCTATGTATTTCATATGTATTTGATATCAAGAATATCTTTTAGCAGGTCTGTTAAAGCAGTCCTAACCCCCCAAAGTCAGGCTTTCAGGATATCCCAGCTTCAGCGGAGGTGGCTCAATCCGTCCCTGCTTCAGCACAGCTCGCTCAATCAGTCCCTGCTTCAGCACAGGTGACTCAATCAGAGGCTGATTGAGTGATTGGGCCACCTGTGCTAAAGCTGGAATATCCTGAAAAGTTGACCTATTGTGGGGGGTTTGATGACTGGAGTTGAGTCCCCGTGTGTTAAAGAAATGTGCCTTGATTGTGCTTTTCTGGCCCTTCACTTTTACCTTTCTTCCTTACAGATCAGTTTTTAAATTCCTCTGCTGTGAACCCTCCACCGACCTGCAGTGCTCCTGCAGTCACCACTGCTTACCCTTCATGGAGCAACAGCTTCCACCCAGTAGGGAGGAATACAGAAGTCTACAGACATGGGGCCCAAGGCATGATTTTGCAACAAGGGTCTGCAGGAACACCAATGTATCTACAGCAGATCCCACAGGCAACACGCGCTTACCCTCGTGTATCGGACATGAACGGAGGATTCTACCACACTGCTACAGGAGGATACACAGGATTTGCAGGACAGGTTAGGGGAGAAGCCACAACGCAGCCTGTTACTTTCCGTCCCAACACACATTTGGAAAGACGTGCTACAATAGGGCCTTGTATAATGGCCACCCAGTATGCACAACTTCAGCAGCCACCATTCATACCCCTTAGAGGAATGCAGACCTTACAAGGTGAGATATGGAGAATCTTTACTAATCATTGTTCAAAATCTTCTCCTTGACCGATACCATTACCTGTTATAAAGATCTTTAATTACGGTCATTCGCCACTGTAGTGTTACAAATATATAGAACTCTACAGTATGTAGTCCTCGCCAATACTGAAGGGATTAAGCATGTGTTTGCTTTTCTTCCTTTGTGTTATTATGTACAATGTGTTGGTATTTATGATAATTGATTATTTCTCCTTTTTGATTTTGTTACAGTGTGTCAGACCTCGCTTGGAGCCCAACATATTTCCCAGGCCAGTTTAATTACACAAGGAGCAGTTCAGCTTGCTGCTAATGAAAAAAGTGAACCACCTCTAATGTACCCAACTCAACCAGCTCGGAAGCTGAGCCACCTCTCAAAGTTACATATTGATGTGCAAAGCAACAAAGAGTTATATGTGCCAGTGTGGAAAAGGGGTGGGTTAAAAGATATGGCGAAGAGATCTTCAGAGGTGAAGGCCCCCTCACATATTGCTCAGAAGGTTCGTAATAACGTGCTGAGTTCAGTGAAGACTGAGTGTCCGTCAAAGTCTGAGGGGGTACCAAAGTGCTCCAAAGTGGAAACAAAGAAGAAAAAGATCCTTTATTCAGCTGCAAAGGATCAAGTCCCTCAAACTGCACTGCAAAAGAAGGTAAAACCAATGTCAAAGCCAGTAAATCATTCTTCTGCTCCTATACCAGGGAAGTCACCCCATGGCCCACAATCTGGTGACGAGGCTGTTCTGTTAAAAAAGATGAAACGTGTTTGTCTCTCAGGTGCCCACATTTCCAATAAGGTATCTGAAAAGATGCAGCAAAGCCGTGAAGGTACAATGGATGCAAAGACACCTGCTGTTACTCATATTAATCCTAAACTGAAGAAAACTCAGGAGATAGGGATCAAACGTAAAGATGCAAAGACTCCTGCAGTTACTCATAGTCCTGAGCGGAAGACACCTCAGGAGATGGGGATCAAACGTAAATATGCAAAAACTCCTGCAGTTACTCATAGTCCTGAGCGGAAGACACCTCAGGAGATGGGGATCAAACTTAAAAATGCAAAGACTCCTGCAGTTACTCATTGTCCTGAGCGGAAGACACCTCAGGAGATCGGGATCAAACGTAAATATGCAAAAACACCTGCTGTTACTCATAGTCCTGAGCGGAAGACACCTCAGGAGATGGGGATCAAATGTAAAGATGCAAAGTCTCCTGCAGTTACTCATAGTCCTGAGCGGAAGACACCTCAAGAGATGGGGATCAAACGTAAACAGAACAGCAATATTAAGCAGCTAGTGAAGAAAACAAAGAACCAGACCAGCGTTTTCAGTTTTGAGCAAGCGCTGGCTTGTGGTACTGATAATAACCCCAAAGCTCTCAAAAGAAAAAGTGCTAATCAGCCTGGAGTGAATTCAGAAGTTCTTGGGAAGGGCAAGAAGTCATTGGAACCTTCTGAACAAGGAAAGGTGAAAGCCCATCACAGCAACCTCAGCCTCCAAATGATTAACTCTGTTCAAGTATTTCACCCATTGGGTAAAAAAGCAGGTCCCACAGGTCCAGGGGCACCCGCAGAATCCATTACACTTGGAAATAAGCTTGGACCAATGCAAGGACGCCAAAGCCAGACTTCTGCTTCTCATGTTCAGTGGTCTCTTACTGATGCGATTAAAAGGTTCATGGCCAAAAAACAGGACAGTATTTCTGGAATTAAAGGTGTCGGTATTAATGCCAGGCCTAGGCTATTTAAAATACATGAGTACACAAGACCTGACATTAAAACCAGTGAAATCAAACAACATGGGGAAAACAAAGCTTCAGTTATAGAGAATCCCAAACACTTCCCAGTGATATCCATAGAACAGGAAGCTGCAGTAAGATGCATTGAAAAGGTGAGCCAAACCACTATCCCCATTCCAGCTCCTGGCATTAAAACCAGTGAAATCAAACAACGTGGGGAAAACAAAGCTTCAGTTATAGAGAATCCCAAACACTTCCCAGTGATATCCATAGAACGGAAAGCTGCAGTGACATGCATTAAAAAGGTCAGCCAAACCACTATCCCCATTCAAGCTCCTTTCAACCAGAAGCACCAGCTTTCTAACCTGCAGCTTCCTATCAATGTACCCAGCAGAGTGGACAACTTCACTCCATCCTTCTGTCAACAGCCTCTCCAAGAGCTTGAGGTTTCCATACCTATTCCACCAGAACAGAGAGAGGAGAGAGAGGCTATGAAAAGGAAATCACAACTGGAGAGGGAGTAAGCCTGTCAACATACCTCCAAGGGGAGGCTACAGTGCTTTGTTCAGAGGCAGAAGGATCATAACATCTCTAAACGTTACGGATACCCACCATCCAGACTTATTTCCCCCATGAGATACTTAAGCCCTAAAAAAACAAAAAAAACCCCTGACTAATCTGTAACTGATGCCAAGCTCTGTGACTATCTGTAAATAAGATTTATATTTATAAGTCAGTTTGTAACATATTTTACTAAGAATATATTTAAAACTCTTCAATAAAATGTATCTATTTTCAATTGAACTCTTTATTTACTAAAGAAACTATTTACAAATGCCAAGGGTTATTGAAATTCTGCAAATTAACTTTAGATTACCCTCTTGATGATACGAGAGAGAGAGAGAGAGAGAGAGAGAGAGAGAGAGAGAGAGAGAGAGAGAAGTAAGTCGGACCCCACTTATGAGAGAGAAACAGATAAATATTTAACTATATGCTTTGTCATGTTGTATGTTGTATGTATGTATGTACTGTATGTCTTTATTTATATAGCGCCATTTATGTAGAAAGCGCTTCACCGCAGTAATACACGTGACAATCATATAAATAATACAAATAACAGATCATGGGAATAAGTGCTTCAGACATAAAAGTAACATTTAGGAAAAGGAGTCCCTGCTCTGAAGAGCTTACAATCTAATTGGTAGGTAGAACATACAGAGACAGTAGGACGGCGTTCTGGTAAGTGCGTCTGCAATGGGCCAAGCTTTTTGTATGCGGTCTATAGTATCAGCCTCGGAGCTACTCACATGCTTCTTTAAGCAGATGTGTTAGAATGTGGGTCTTAAAGGTGGATAGAGAAGGTGCTAGTCGGGTATTGATGGGAAGGGCACTCCAGAGGTGAGGGCAGTCAGTGAGAAAGGTTTAAGGCGAGAGAGGGCTTTAGATACAAAAGGGGTAGATAGAAGACATCATTGGGCGGATCGCAAGAGTCGGGATGGTGCATAGCGAGAAATTAGAGCTGAGCTGTAAGGAGGGGCAGAAGAGTGTAAAGCTTTAAAAGTGAGGAGGAGAATTGAGTGTGAGATACGGGATTTGATAGGAAGCCAGGAGAGGGATTTCAGCAGGGGAGACGCTGAGACAGATTTAGGAAAGAGTAGAGTGATTCTGGCAGCAGCGTTTAGGATAGATTGTAGGGGAGACAGGTGAGAGGCAGTAAGACCGGACAGCAGAAGGTTCCAGTATTTGAGATGGTAGAGAATGAGGGTCTGTGTCAGAGTTTTAGCTGTCGAGCAACAGTGGAAGGGTGTATCTTGCGGAAGAAAAAACGACAGGTTTAGCTACCTTTTGAATGTGAGAGAGGAGTCTGTGACCCCCAGGGCAGCGTGCTTGGGCTACTGCATGTATAGTAGTTCTTCCAACAGTAATGTGGAAGGTGGTAGTAGGGCCAGGTTTGGCATGAAATATAAGGAGTTCTGTTTTTGACATGTTAAATTTAAGTCGGCGGAGGATCATGTTGCATTGGGCTTCTCTTCCTTGTGTTTATACTGTACAATGTCACATACCCAGTAGCACTCCTTAAGACAAATATATACAGTATGGTGAGGTGGGTCTGGGGTTGAGTTTACATGGGTTTGTGTGCGCAGATTTAAATTGTTTGGAGGTCTGTGACTCCTCCCCGTTTCCAAACTTACTCTGCCCACCTTTAAAGCAGCAGTCCAAGCTGTCGTTTAAAAAAAAAAAATCCCTTTGATATGTGCATCAATACAATCCACACATTGATAAGTAATTAGCTAAGTTGCGATTGATCGGTGAATATTCGGCTCGGGGGTTGACTAAATGGTTGCCAGTGCAGCAGAAGAGGACCAAAAATGCAAAGTTCTCT